>NC_141821.1:4005886-4248386 GCF_982586985.1 Callionymus lyra | reverse complement strand
GGATTTTTCCCCTCATCATCAGGCGCTGGATTATGAAGGCCTGAGTGAACCAGTAAACACTCTTCACAGACCTGAACCTTCAACGTTCCATCACACTGTGGAAAGACCACAAGTCTTTGAGATAAAACAGATTCATCTGAACCCATCTATGCATGAACTTGCATTTTTGTACGTATATATTTTCCTAAAGGTCTGAATATCTTTTTCCTCGTAGTGCTTTTATATTGTAATTTTAAATAAAATTGATATAAAATTAAATGTCACACAATTAGTTTACCAGCGTTCTTAATGTCATTTCTTTATCATGCATTTTTGTATGTATATTTTCCTAAATATCTTTGTTTGAATATCTTTTTCTTCTCCTCTTTCCTACCTTTTATTTGTCCGTTTAATGGGTTTCTGTTTTAAACTTTTTTATAACATTAGTTGTGTGCTTTTATATACAGAATATAATATTTTTTATATATACTAGTGCTTTTATATGATATTTTTAAATAAAATGTATACAAAATAATGAATTAAATTAATAAAATAAAATAGAAATGATGGCATATTTACACTTGCTTTTGATGTATATTATTTTAAATGGTAAAATATATGAAATATGCAATTTTTTTAGGGTCTTAAAATAAAATGATAAAAAGATTTGCAGATAGTTGCCCTGCGTTAGCGTCAGTGATGACACTAGAAGATTATTTTTGAGCTCAATCATTTCATTAAGAATGAAGATGAAGATAAATGATCTCATCATCGTTTGGTTGGTTGGATGATAACTGTGTTGTTGGTTTGGTTGGTTCACTGTTGGTTGTTTTTTTTTGGAAGATTACTTGGTTGTTTGTTTCGTTGGTTGCTGGACCATTAATTGTTTGATTAGCTGGTTCTCCGTTGGTTAGATGATTACTTGGTTGGTTGTTTGTTTGGATGATTGGTTGGTTGTTGGAAAAAAGACGTTTGGTTTTTTATCTGTTTCTTTATTTGGTAGGTTGAACAATTACTTAATTGGTTGGTTTAATATCTGACTGGTTGGTTAAGTTTTTTGTCTGGTTAGTTGGATGATGATTGGTTGGTTGGTTCTTAAATAATTATTTTTTGTCTTTTATTATTTGCTTGATTAAACGATGAACTAATTAGTTGGTGGTTTGGTTAGTTTGTTGGATTACTAGTTGGCTCATTGGTCGTTTGAATGGTTGGTTTGTTGAGGGGCCGGTTGGTCAGTTTGTTTGGATAATTTGTTGGTAAGTTGGTTGGACGAGTAGTTGGTGGGTTGTCTATTTCGTTTTTTTGTTGGTTGACCTAATGGCTGGTTGGTTGGATGATTAGTTGTTTGTTTTGTCAGTTCTTTAGTATGTTGGTTTATATTTTGATTGTTGGATGATCACTTTATTGGTTGGTTGGACGCGTAGTCGTTGGTTGATTGTCTGTTTATTTGGTGGGTTGGAGGATCACTTGGTTGGTGGTCTGGTTAGTAGTTCTGTTGGTTTACTTGTTAGCTGGTCGGTTGGATGATTAGTTTGTTTGGTTGGTTGATTCATTTGGTTGTTTTGAATATTGAGTCAGTTGGATGATTATTAGTTGGTTGTTGAACGAATCTTTGTTGGTTGTTTGGGTTGATTATTTGGTTGGATGATTGGTTTACATCCAATGGAGACTGTAACGACGCGTCAACGATGAAAAGAAAATGTTGTTGCTCAGTGCGTCCGTCATGTGTCGTACAATTGAATTGTTCCTGAGATTCGACAGTGAAAACAGTCACACATGAGCTCAGCAGTAATTACATGCAGCTGCACACAGTTGTGAAAACATTACAGACACAAGGTGACCATGACAGCATCTGAGGCATGTCTCATAAATCTGGACTCCAAACACACTCTGGCATGTGAACTCAACCGTGTTCCACAGACTTACATCAGTATGGAAGGAAATGTGCCAAGAATTTCCAACACAGTTGTTACAGCACCAAAAACAGCATTGGAATTGTAATGGTTTACGACACATTGAATTTTATATTTATTTGTGCATTGAAAACAAATATATGTCATAAAAATGACAGTGTTTCTGTTTTTCGATGCTGTAAAAAAACAGTATAATAAATTCAAATGCAAAGTCTGAACGCACACATTTACTTCCATACTTGTCTTTGGTGGCCCGGATATAAAAACTGATTTAATAACTAAATTTCTTATTATGACTTGATATTGAATTTGTACAATTTTTTATGTTTTTTCTTTACATTAATTGTTTAAAAGGAAAATATCTGTCAATTACATTTCTTTACACATTGAATTCCACACTAATCTATTCCTATATTGAAAAAACAAACAATAGATGGCAGACACAACATGTAATGTTTATTTTGTAATTTAAAGTCTTATTTTGATGTTGTCAAAATTCAGTGTTAGAAATGTACAGTATATCCACATAATGATGGCACACATTTACCTCATACTTCTTATTGGTTGAAACTGTTCCCCCTAATCTCTCACTGACTTTACATTGAGTATTGTTGCATTTTATTGTATCGCATTGTTACAATTGAAATGATTATTCTTTATATGTAACTTTTTTTTGACATGTTTAATTTTACACTTGGACGATAAGAAACACATTCACATCCATTAATCAGCAGTTGTTGTTTTACTGTCATTGTTCTGTCATTTCTTATTTCCTCCATCACATCCATATTCAGTGTATGGCGTCACTAGAGTTCCCCAAAGTCCTGCAGCAACAACAACACACTCCTCCATTTGTATCCGTCTTTCAGCAAATCATTAACTTCACTTGTCTTTCAGTGACAAACTTTTCATTCAATGAACCAGTTCACAGATCTAAATGCTCCACGATACACAGTTAAAATACATACTTTAAAAGATCAAGACTCGACCGAGACAAACACAGGAGTCTCTGGAAATTAGGATAAAGCACAAATAAGTGTCTTGAGATGTTTCTTGAAGGAGTCAGTAGATCATCAAACACAGATGTTTCTTGAAGGAGTCAGTAGATCATCAAACACAGATGTTTCTTGAAGGAGTCAGTAGATCATCAAACACAGATGTTTCTTGAAGGAGTCAGTAGATCATCAAACACACATGTTTCTTGAAGGAGTCAGTAGATCATCAAACACAGATGTTTCTTGAAGGAGTCAGTAGATCATCAAACACAGATGTTTCTTGAAGGAGTCAGTAGATCATCAAACACAGATGTTTCTTGAAGGGGTCAGTAGATCATCAAACACAGATGTTTCTTGAAGGGGTCAGTAGATCATCAAACACAGATGTTTCTTGAAGGAGTCAGTAGATCATCAAACACAGATGTTTCTTGAAGGAGTCAGTAGATCATCAAACACACATGTTTCTTGAAGGAGTCAGTAGATCATCAAACACAGATGTTTCTTGAAGGAGTCAGTAGATCATCAAACACAGAGATGTTTCTTGAAGGAGTCAGTAGATCATCAAACACAGAGATGTTTCTTGAAGGAGTCAGAAGATCATCAAACACAGATGTTTCTTGAAGGAGTCAGTAGATCATCAAACACAGATGTTTCTTGAAGGAGTCAGTAGATCATCAAACACAGATGTTTCTTGAAGGAGTCAGTAGATCATCAAACACAGATGTTTCTTGAAGGAGTCAGTAGATCATCAAACACAGATGTTTCTTGAAGGAGTCAGTAGATCATCAAACACAGATGTTTCTTGAAGGAGTCAGTAGATCATCAAACACAGATGTTTCTTGAAGGAGTCAGTAGATCATCAAACACAGATATTTCTTGAAGGAGTCAGTAGATCATCAAACACAGATATTTCTTGAAGGAGTCAGTAGATCATCAAACACAGAGATGGTTCCAAAGCTTAGGAGCAACAGTCTGGAAGGATTTCTCTCCTCTGGTCCTGAAGTTCAGGAACCATCAGTAGATTCTGATCCACAGACCTCAGAGCCTGAGCAGGCAGCCAGGGAAGAGTTTTAAGGATCAGAGAAATGTGAGTTCTAAGATCCTAATCCATCTCTAAGAGAGAAATTAGCACCAAAAACTGAAAACTTTACACCACAGTAAAAAATACAATAGCAAGCGTTGCAAAAAAACATTTAACTGCATGAAACAACATGTCATCTTAACGCTGAATCACCAAGAGCTCTGGACTGATATACTTTAATAATAATAATATATATAATAATATACTTTCACACAAGATGTTTGTGTATTTGAATCTATGTATGTCTGGTTGCAGGCCGACGATGGTGTTCTGTACGTGTGAGTCTGAGTGTGAGTTTGTGTTTAAGTGTTATTTATATGCAACAAGGACTCTGAACTTCTGTTTGTAGAGTTTGTGTTTTACTAATTTTCACTAGTCAAGAGTCACACGCTAATGTTATATCAGAGAAAATCTGATTTCTTTTTCTAAATCAAACACCTCTAGGCAGTGATAATAAAAAGTACTTTCTTTTTTATTTGTTTGTCCTCAGACAGGGACAGGGACCACTGCTGTATCAAGTTTCGCTGTGGAAATATAGAGATATGCAGATTATTCAGGTCACTTGTGGTGTAGAAACATCTCAACAGCAGGTTTGTTTCTCACCGCACTGGCCTTGCATGTCACCGGGTCACCTCAACTGTTTATTTTTAGGGCCACCACACCCTCCACACTTGTGATGCTCCAGTGGTCCTGGATGTTTATGTCCGTGTGTTTGACCACAAGCCGTTTAAAGAACCCGACAAACTGCAGGGCCAGTGATCAAACAGTGTCCGCCTCAGATCAGAACGGCTTCCTGTTTCCTTCGATGGTATCTCCCGATCCCATAGTGTGTGTCTGTGTGTCTGTGTGGATGATTGTCGAGACAACTGTTGCAAAAGACTTGCCAAGTTCCAAAACAAACAAAAAAAATTCTTTCAATGTTTTACATTCCATTACAAATATTACTAATACTTACTATATAACAGGCTCAACGTTCTATTAAGCAGATTATAAAAAAAAGATTATATTAATATTTTGTCGGTGCTCTGAATTTACATCTTTTTGTAAATCATTGGACGACTTGTCACTCTCTGTGGTACAGAATTTTTCGGCGGCATGAGCTACTGCTGTTGTTGTGCAAGATCATTTAAAAGGACCACATGCAAATACTGAAAATAGTCCTATTTTCATGATAATAAATATTAAAGAAATCTTGTTTGGATGTCAATGAGCTGCTTGGCAGGAGACTCTCTTTATCACCATCCAAATGAAGCGGAAGTTTACAGTTACAAGTAAGTTACAATAAAGATGGTTTATTACAAACACAACAAAATAACTAAAGGGTCCAATACCTCAAACAAAAGTCCACGGAATGTCCAAAAACCAAATCAGGAAATATACGGGATCATGAAACAAATACAAATACAAACACTATTAAAGAGTCCAATATCGAAAACACAATCAAATGTCCAATATCTCCACGGAATGTCCAAAAAAGGGATAATGAAACAAAATAAAACGGGAAATATGCAGGTCAAAACACTTGTAAACTCATACAATAACTTCCACAACAATCATTTCAGAAGGCTGAACGTCCAAGTGAAGCACAGGATACGAATGGAAGATACAGAGTCAATTAGCAACGCCAGGAAAACATTGTTGTTGGGCACCAGGTGTGGAGGCAGGTGTCAAGTCTATGGCGAGAAAAAAGTCGAAGAAGAAACAGGAAGTGACAAACCAAAGCAAGACCAGAATAAAAGGGAAACACCTCGATTGTTATGTTAGCAGCGACGCTCAGAGGTGGAAGAAGAACTGGATGTTTATGGACGTTTGGAGATCTAGAAGTGCTGCTTCTATAGCGTGGAATTATATAGACGCAGTGAAGCGACGCAATCTGGCCATAAACAGTCGAACCGCAGGACCTTCTGCTGGGATGAGAAGTTATTTCCAGTGTAAAATAACAAACCAGGTTTTCCTCAAAGGCCGACTTGGCGAGGCGACATGTCAGCAGCCATTACAGCTCTCTGACTTCACTGAGCTTTTTCCAGACGTCTCTGCCAACAGTCTGGAGATGGATTTGATCACTGCGGGCAGCTGACCGAGCAACACGACCAGCGGCGCTCTTAGATGACTGAGGAGCTCTTAGAAGTTTACGGCCAACAAAACAAAAATAGAAATCAACACCAGGAAGCTTCTTCAGCTCTGAGGAGACCTTATATCTATAGACACTCTTGTCACAACACCTTCTTCTTTTTAACCCTAGAGTTGACCTCGCATCTGTTTTTTGCTCTTTTATCTTCTTAAAGTGAATCTTTCTTTAACTCCAAATGATTTTTCATCCTGATTTAGATCAAACTGTAATTTTAGACTTAAAATATCACGTTATTGTTTATAGCTTTAATGGTTTTGTTAGATCATCTTCCAGGCTTTTCGTTATTTATGTTTATTCTATAAATAATCATGTTTTTTTAAATAGCATATATTTATTAAAATCCAACAATGATCAAGTATAGATTTAGAATTATTTTTGTTTATATATTATATATATATACACTTATTGATGGAATCAAATCATATGTTTCTTATGTTCTTTGTATTCTTACTTTTTTTTAAACTCTTTCTTTCACTATCGATCTTTTATTATTATCAGTTGGGATTTTATTCTACTGTAAATTCATAAAAAGTATAATTTTAAATCACTTATTTCTGTAGATCGTGTCTCTAGTATTTATCTCAAATTATAATTATTATTTTTACTCCTTTTTTTGAATTATTTATGGTTTTATTTGTATTCATTGATCCATAATTATATACAACAACACTAACTATAGCCCTCAAATATATTGAACAAATTATATTTGGTTATTATCATGAAGGACAACTCGGTCAAGTAAAGGGAAAGATGGATACGTTTCAGAAAACCTACGTGAAAAAAATTAATTTAAATTGTGATTAAATTCAAACCAACTTCTTTAAATTTCTTCTTCTCATTCAGTGAAGCTTTAATCAGTTGTCAAATGTATTTTTTCATACTTGGGCAAAGCAGGGTTATTAAAAAAATAATCCATTCGTTCAGTTCAAGCAACATTTGATTGATGTGTCCTTCACTCTGAATTAAACTACGTAATTCTTTCTGCCAGTGTAGGACCCTCACATGCCGTGAGCGCTCGATACAAGTTCAATTTCATCGCAGACGTGGTGGAGAAGATCGCTCCAGCCGTGGTCCACATCGAACTCTTTCTCAGGTGCCAAATATCTTGCAAGAGTGTGGAGTCAGAACTAAACGTAAACCACGTCTCAAACACCCGCCAGGCATCCTCTGTTCGGCCGCAACATCCCTTTGTCGAGCGGATCTGGATTTGTGATGTCAGAGCAAGGCCTGATCGTAACCAACGCCCACGTGGTCAGCAGCAGCACCCAGGTGTCGGGCCAGCAGCACCTCAAGGTACCAGTCAGATGTTGATCGCGGACATGTAGAATCCCACAGACACGAGTCGTTTACATCCTGGAGATGATTTACGAGAGTCCAAGTTAGTGTTTAAACACAGACTAAACTGGTGTGCAGAGGCCTAACCACAGAATGTGGATGATACACTAAGGTTGAGTGCACATCAAAGCAAGCTCTTCTTTTAGCCGTAGTAAAAGTTAACCGTCTAATTCTTGGTGTCCGTTGTCTTTCCTCAAGGTCCAGATGCAGAACGGTGACGTGTATGAAGCAAATATCAAAGACATTGATAAGAAGTCAGACATCGCAACCATCAAAGTCAACCCTCAGGTGAGTCAGCAGTGAGAAGACGAACAGGACTTCAAACTTCTATTCATTCACAGTAAGTGAAAAAAAATGTGTTACATGACGATCCTGTAGCATTCACTCAATGTCCGTCCTCTTGATTTACAAACTGGCCTCTTTAAAAGTGTCTGGGACAGATTTAGAGAGTCCTCTTTACGTGCAGCAGTCCAACATCTGCGGAACACCTGAGACTGAACACCTGGAACAATAAAATAAAAAAGTGTCTTTTGGTAACAATTGTTTTACACACTCTAGCAGTTGATGCACTTCACTTTTATTTTACTTTATGTTTGTGTACATTAGCTTCGTTCAGTCGTTATTTGTCAGAATATGGGGTGTTATGTAGCCATTTTGACAGACAAATATATATAAATATATTTATTTATTTTTAATAGCATCAGTCAAACTTACCTTCACTTTGCTGGTAAGTGTACATTTACATTATATAATAATACATAACAAAAACCATCATATATTATTTGCTATATTGCGATTAATGACTTTAATTAAGGTCTTATTTTGCACTTAACTAGAGTATTAAACATGCTTATTCAACATACTGCAGTAATTAAAGCTGCTTTAATACAAAATAAAAGCGTCACAAATAAAGATAAATGTATTTTCTTGTTCACCACAAGATCATTTCCATACAACCCTGGCTTCCAAGATAACTGTTTAGAGAGCTATAAAGTTTTTATGATCCAACGTCAGTATTTACAAACATTATTTAAAGGTGAGGTTGGTGTTTAAAGGGGATGATGCAGAAGTTAAGCGCTTCAATTTAATGATGCTCCTGATAATCCCCGACGGCCTCCTGCACCTTCGCCTACCTTGTAACCTTCCGTAAATTGTTTGTTTACGATTTTTTTCCGGGCTGGCCCTCGTCCAGCAGCTGCGAGACTCCATTAACGGGATTTTTCCAAGATGTCTCAGTGTTTGTGCGAAGGTGGCTGAGGTGAATCATCCCAGGATGGAGCTAAAACCTTTCCCCGGGGTGTCAACAGAGTCCATCACCCAGGGGTTTACAGCCTGTGCACCCCCTCGCATGGGTTTTAGGAGCTCCCCATTATCTCGTCGGTTTTATGTCAATTCCCAGCAGGTGTTGAAGACTTTATGTGCTTTCGTAAAGATACCAGCCAAAATGTTTTCACCACAAGACCAGTGTTGACCCGTTCTTGGAACCTGACGCAAGGTTGAGACGTTAATTAGGACCTTATGAAACCCAAATTTGGATGATGTTTCCATATTGTTGAGTCAGCAGATGAACTAAAGTAAAAGAAAATGAATCTTTTAAAGAATGACCACATAAAAGGTCATATTGTCGTTGAAGATGTCGAAGACCCTCTACACGTGTCAGGCTAGGACGGTCTAGTCCCTGCCAGCCTCCCAGACCTTCCCAGGGTTCCGTAAAGACCCGTAAAGTCGTGGGAGAGTTAAGCTTTCTAAGAAACCTGCGGCCTCGGAGCTGCACTCTCAGATAAAACCTTCTGTCCCGGCAGTGAAAGCGCTCAAAAGAAAAGAACACATGTTCTTCATCAGCTCTGATCGCAAAGCCACATGTGAGCGACCAAAATCATGTGGCCAAGAAAAAAACCTGCTGTCAAAGTACGATAATCACAAGGACTGGTTCCCTGGTTGTCATGGCGCAGGGTATTTATCATGTAATCACTTCCAAACAGTCCATAAATTGAATTTCGAAAGGTTCCGAAAAAGTAGTCTCCCTATCTTGAAGCACCTGTGAGCTCCATCACCAGTAATCATCAGGTTTTACTGACGACATTCATGACCAGGAGCCGTCCCACCCACACTTTAACAAGATCCAGAAACTGTTGACCCGTCAAGACCATATGAAGGAAAATAGTGCGGTCACATTGAACGTTTGGTTCAGTGATTGTAGGGACATTTTCTGCTACAAAGGAAGTTAAAGAGAATGGATTCTAATTTTTCATTTTAATTATCTTTGTCTGGGTAAAACACATCTCACAGCTGGAACAGTTTGAAGAATAAGCCAGCTTGAAACAAGAGAGTCCCGAAGTGGGTCCAGACCAAAAGAAAGAAGGGATTCCTCAAGAAACAGAAACAAACAAAACAAAAACTGAATAAAATCTATTTTTACACTGACGGACAAGTCGGGCTTCTTGAAACAGCGGCGAGACGAATGACTAGTTACACCTTCTTGGAATGCTCTGGAAAGTTATGATCAGTTGTGATGTGTTGTTGAAGCTTCATGAAGCCTTATTGTAAGACTCCACTCGGTGTCTCTCTCTGCTCTATGATCTAATACTTTGAACAAAAGTTCTATTAAAATCTCACATCATTTTCAAACTGAGAGCGCCACCTTCTGAGCTCTAAAAACATGACACCGTTTCATGAAGCTTCATCCACACATCACTATGATTCAATGTTTCATTGAAGACCACACCCTGCATTCGTTTATAAACCTAGCTTTCTTTGATTTAGTCTCTCTAGTCTGGTTCAAGTGTTGGAATGTCCTGGCATCTCTCGGCCAGAAGGTCAGATAAAGGTCATTTTATATTGCTGGTTCATTCTACAGCTGAACTCAAACTATCACAGTTGTTCTTGTTATATTATAATGTTAAAGTAAGAAAGTAAGTAATTTGTATTTATAGAGCGCTTTTCCAGACCAGTGTCACAAAGTGCTTAAACAAATAAAACAATACTCACTAAAATATACTTTAAATGTCAAGATAAAACTGAGAACAGCACAGGAGTTCCAGAAAGTAAAGGCTGCACAAATAAAAATGTATTGTTAAATAGTCAGAATATTGACCTTTATTTAAGTTAGTATATTCTTGACACTTTCCTTCAAGACTACTTTTGTTGTGGTGGTCACGAGCAACGGGTGGTTGACAAAAGAACTTTCTCCAGAGGGTGGATGGCTCTGCCTTAGAGATGAGAGTGAGAAGTGTGGTCATCCGGGCGAGGCATGGAGTAGAGCCGTGTTGTGAGGAGTCCATTGAAGTGGCTGAAGAATCTCATCAGGATGTCTCCTGGAAGCCTCGCTGGTGAGGTGTTCCAGACATGTCCCAATGTTGGAAGTCCAGAGGGGAGACCTAGGAAGATGCTGGAGAGAAAAGATGAAGCATCTAGTTTATAAAAAGGCTTTTATTTTTCTGCAGTGGCAATAGTTCAGGCACCTGTTTCCCAGAATTCAGGGTCATACTTGTGAAATTTTTTCTTTTTAATGTCTCTGGGCGTGTCAACAAAACACCAGATTCTTGTCTCAGAAGACCAGCAGATGACATCATCTCATAAGAACTGTGCGAGATTAATAGAAGCCAAAGAGGAGGATGAAGGGAGGGAAAAGAAAACTGCGGTCCAAACACTCCACCCTCAAAAATATCAGACGAGTTTTGCATAATTCTTTAGTTTCCTCTCAGCTGTGCGACTGTCCAGCTTCTCTGTTTTCAGGACAATACATGGTTCGATAACAAGTATAGTTTATGCTCCTATGATCATACTGATGGGATCATCTTATGGTTTGGGTGACTTCACAGGAAGAAAGACTGCAACAGTGTCTTCTAATGTCTCTTCTTTCAGGGAAAACTTCCATTGCTGCTTCTGGGTCACAGTGCCGACCTGAGACCCGGTGAGTTCGTCGTGGCCATCGGCAGCCCCTTCGCCCTCCAGAACACGGTCACCACGGGCATCGTCAGCACCGCTCAGAGGGACGGCAAGGAGCTGGGCCTCAGGGACTCAGACATGGACTACATCCAGACGGACGCCATCATTAACGTGAGACCACAAAGACACATGTGGGTGTGGAGATGGTAACAGACCTTAATGAGTGTTTGTTTCCCGACAGTACGGGAACTCTGGGGGTCCGCTTGTTAATTTGGTGAGTTCATCCCTTAAGTTTAAAATCATCCAGTGGCTTCAGGCCAGGTTGTAACGGCTTCTATTGTTGGCGATTCCCCAATACAAGGACGGAGAGGTGATCGGAATCAACACCCTCAAGGTGGCGGCCGGGATCTCGTTCGCGATACCGTCAGATCGGATCACTCGCTTTCTGAACGACTCTAACGACAAACACAACAAAGGTACGTCGCTGTTGCTTCGGCACTGGATCGTGACCAGCTGACCGTAAGTCACGACTTTGTCTTCCAGATGTGAGATCAGTCAAGAAGCGCTTCGTGGGAATACGGATGTTGACCATCACGCCAACGTGAGTTTGTCCGGCGTAACGGTGTTCCACAAGGACTCGTCCTTTGTCCTTTATCTTTAGAAAATAAAACTCGAGTCTTGGAATGTTGTGATGTTTACTAAGTAATGGAAAAGATTTCTCTAGTCATTATGAAGATTCTTCCTTGACCTGAATATGTTTTGATGTTGAGGCTGAAACAATTAAAAAGAAAAGCCATTTAATATTAGGACATGAGAATATTATAGAGTCAATACATAGTAATATAGAGAACATATATTGTTTTAACATTAATTATGGAAATACAATACAATTATGGAATAAAAAGAATTGAGGTTTAAGCGAGATATTGGGATATCTATGATATATCAAATTGTGTGCCGACTCAGTTTTACTATGAGTAATTCATTGTTACTTTAACCCCTGTCCCTGGGTCAAGGTGACCTGAAAAACAAATGTGTTTTCGGTATCCCTTGTGTTGTCTTTTGGTTAAGGTGAGCCACCTACCTGGCTAAATACAAACACAGTGGCCGAGGTTGTTCATCTTCACCCAGAGACAACACAAGGTATACAAAAAAAAGTAGGACTGTGCCAGGCAGCTCATTTACACCATTTTAAAATCAAATATGTATATAACCATACATATTACTTATTACATTAGTATTACACACAAAGTACACAAGCATGCATGGGAGTTCATGCTGCTGCACAGAGAGTGACAAATCTTCAAATAGTTTGCATATCAAGATGATAATCCAGAACGCCACTAAAATAAATTTCCAAAACCATTATTGAAACCCATCTGTTTACACCGAGTTTTAAGAGTTGTGTGTCTATTCCTCAGGTTAATTTCTGAACTGAAGCAGAAGAACCCAGACTTTCCTGACGTGCCCAGCGGAATATACGTCCATGAAGTCGTTCCAAACTCACCTGCACAGAAGTACGACTCGTTCACCTGCAGAAGAAAACTTGATCATAAACCTAAACATTCCTTCTCCCTTGTCCTCAGAGGGGGGATCAGAGACGGCGACATCATCGTGAAGCTCAACGGAAAACCTCTGAAGACCACGGCGGACCTGCAGGGGGCGCTGCAGGATGAGACAGCGCTCCTTCTGGAGGTCAGGAGGGACAACGATGACCTACTTTTTAACATCGAGCCAGACGTGATCATGCAGTAGACACTGGAATCCCTGACGGAGCGACAGTCTGGCTCTAGTTTCGGTTCCATTCCTTTGGTTCCGCTCCTGTGAGGCGCAGTCTTTATATACAAGTGTAAAAAAACATTGAAGAAACGTGGTATTAACTTGTCGGTACCGAAGAACAAAGGCGGTGCATTGCTGTTTTGAGCTGCCCTCTCAGGAACATTTGAGTGCTAAGAACACATAATAACAAAAAGAATACTTGATGTGTTTTATTTTTGTGTAAAATGTTGTACCTCGGAAAACAACTGATTCAGCAACATGGGATTTGACAGATGTACAGAGTTAATGGATGACTCTCTACAACGAAGGGTTTTTGTGAAAGTAGAAGCTTCAACATTCCTTCACGTTGACTGGATCCTGACGAAACTAGGGATGAGCGACTTGTTCACAACTTGGCAGTTCAACTCACAAGACCCCTGGGATGGAGGCCAACATTGTATCACCTTCTAACATGACTGTGTCCTTAGATGCCTTTTTTTTCCCCCCAGATGAACGGGCAGACTAACCCCGGGTCTAGAAAATGTTCATCATCGTCTGTGTGGTTTGTGGTCAGTACAATCTTCCATTGCTGTAACTTCCAAATGTGAAGCGAATTAGTCCAGGTTTGGCACAACCGTAGTTCTGCACTCTGAGTGTTTACAGTGACTTAACAGGAAATCTGAATCCAACAATAAAGATTTCACGACGTTGTGTTTTTGTAAATATTTGAAAAATGTAGGTCGGAGGCTATTTCTGTCTGGAACTAACTAAGAGGTATTGAGGCGCAGAAGTACAGTACCTGTGGAAACGGCTTCGCTCCTTTCATAACCAGTCATAAACATTCCTCAACGGAAGCCCCAAGAACGGAATGTCGGGAAGGGGGTGCGAGGGTTTTGGGGGGCTGAGCACAAAGGAAACACTTTTGAGTTCCAGCGATAAATTCGCTGCAGACAGACGTCGAGGGTATTCTCAAGTGTGGAGCCCCAAAAATAAACCAAGTGTAGAGGTATGTTGTTTTCACATGTGCTTTCATTTATGTTTGATCATTTCTTTGGATTCATCTTTCAAATCATTAAGATTTCTTCAACCTTTCCAAAAATGGACACGTTTCTGTGATCAGGTCGAGCGAAAAGTATATAATGACCGTTTTAAACATTTTTATTATTCATAAAAATCTCATCAGTTAAATGAAAAAATGTATGATACTCCTTTAACAATTGCTTAGTTTGACACCTTTTATTTAAACATAGTTGATATAATAACAAAAAGAAAGAGACAAAAAGGTTTGTTAATTCTTACCATTATGTTGGACTAGAGCTTAAACAGATTGAATCGAAAAAGGTTTAATCACAATAGTTCCAGAAAACAAAACAAAGTTTAATTGTCCATATCACAGTCCAAGGGAACTTAAATCGCACCACAAGTCAACAAAAACTCAAGGGATCAGGGAGTGACGGTTATAATCCGACGCCTGTTGCTGTAGGAAAGGTGGCTTTAAGCTCTGCTGCCAAGGTGGTGATTAGGTGATGAGCTGCCGCTGCTGTAGGCAACAGGCGCTGTAGCTCAGGAAACAGAACCGATATGCCAAACGAGTTTCAAAATAAAATCATAAGACATGACAATTTTATTAAATCTGGACGTGATACTTTTATGCGTCTGCAGCCGTAGTGAGAGACAAACCTTATATAAGACAAGATTTATTTTCAAGGGACATCAATCAAATCAATGGTCAATGTGAAAAACATCTGCATCATTATTGTCTTACACTAATGCCCAGAACCAGGTAGAGGCAGGATGGACAGACAACCACTCACACACACACTCACAACTTTGACAATTTAGAGTTGTTGAAGGTGTGTTATTTTGGCGGTGGGAGGAAACCAGAGTGAGGAGAAGAGACGCGTACACAAGTACCGTGTGCAGACTCAAAACAAAAAAAGGACTTATTTCAGGAGCTGGAATAGAACCAATGACCTTCTTGCTATGTGTATGATATGTATATATATGATATGTATGATATGTATAAAACAGTTTTTAGATGCTTGTTGATGTTTTTAAGTCTCTATTTGTCCGAAGATATAGAAGAAGACAACTGAGCTCCAGCTACATTGTCTATAACTCAACTAATGAAAGGAACAGATAACGGAGTAGAAAAAGAGTGAAATTCCAATTTTGGGGTTCACTATCACGTTTAAGTTCATCTCCAGCATGTTCACAAACAAGAATGAAATATGAGGTCGTTCGGCTCGTCTTTCTCCATCAAACTTGTTTTGAAAGATCGTTGCGTTCAGAATAGTTTGTTTGCGCTACTTTGCCTCTGAAGCATAGCAATGATTGACAAAACATATTTCCTCCTCTGACTCATAACAAAATAAGAGCTAAAAAAGTCTAAGAAACTCCCAAAAGTGCAGAAACTTCAATCCAGACAAATGAAAACTTCAGTTCGTCCTCAACGACATGAGTCTGTCGTTCGCTCTCAGCGCTCATGTGTTGTTGAGCAACATGTTTTAAAAACAGGTGACATTTTTTAAGCAGACTTGGGTGAAGGTTTGAAAAATGAAGTATCATTGCCTCGTGTTTCCTGGCCTCCTCTGTCATTTTCACACCAGACTGTTGGAGTTTCCAGTAGTCAGATGTTTTTTGATGTGTTGGCAGAAAATTATATGTTCAACATTCATCACTGAGAGCCAAGACAGTATTTCAAGTGGAAGCTGCTGCCGAGGTCAGCAGGGTTTGTTCTAAGCTCCAGTGGTGGATGAGTTCATAAGAGCTGATGTGAAATGATGACTTTACAGGACTTTGAATGACTTTACATTCCAGATATGCAGGGAGATGCTACCTAAAGCAAAAATAAACTGGATGAGTACTCAGTGGTGCACTCAAACAGCCAGAAGAGTGTGGATCGATGGACACTTTCCACCCTCAACGTCCGCCATCTTAGTGACGTAGATGAAGCTAAACTGAAGCTACGTCACTGACGACGCGTCCCTGGAGCAGATACTGGGGTTAATGTTTTTAGAAAACACTCATTCTACCACAAAACAACACAACAACAGTAAAAACCAAAAAAAAAAAAAAAACTTCACTTGTTTCAATTGGCGAAAAGTGAAATTTTTTATCAAAGATTTAAAGTTGAGTTGACACCCACCTTGCAAATGAATGAATCTCTCAATTCTGGTCTCTCCAAGAGACCATAAGACAGGCTTTTTTATCTGTAATTCTTAAAAAGATATAGACCCCACAAGTTGCAGTTGGTACCTACTAATATCCATTTGAAATGTGGATTACGAAATCCTCTCCAAAATGTTGCACCTGTCTTGAAAACTTGATCTCTCTCTGATATTAAACATTGATCAAACTGGCTTTATTTAAACCTGCCATTCTTTTTATGACTTACGAAAAATGTTATGTACTTTACATTCGCACTCTGAATTTACAAAATTGAGTATTTCGGATTGACATGTTTGTTAAACTCTGGACATTAATAAATATACTACCACAATTCTTCCTCTTATACATCTTGTAAGTTTGCAAGACTCAAACAAATCTTCCTCATCCACTTTATTTTCTACCACTTCATTTCTACCTCTTACACTGAACAAAAATCTAAATGCAACACTTGTTTTTGCTCCAATTCTTTTATGAGATGAACTCAAAAAGAGCTGTGGTCGGGATGTGCTCTGACATCTCCAACTTCGCGAGATAGTGGCGTGGAGCGAGACTACTACTACTACTACTACTACTACTATTTTGAGGATAATGGGACTAGATAAGCTTCTGCTTCTCCCGCTTTCCCTTTCAGGACATGCATGTAATATGTGTAACTATTAGTGTGTAACTAGGATGAAGTGTGATGTTGATCATTCAAACTGTCATGCCCAAAATAAACAATATTAATTCATTCATTCAAGATCTAAAACATTTTCTTCATAAACAAAATAATTTCTCTCAAATATTGTTCACAAATCTGACCAGATCTGTGATAGTGATATTTCTCCTTTCTCCAAGATGCTGATTAGACAGTGATTATAAACAGGTGTTCCTTGGACTGGTCAAAATAAAATACCACTCTGAAAATGTTTAGGTGTAAATAAATGACAAATAAACCATTAAAACACACATTGGCAGATAATTGAATTCAAATAATTCTTTGTGAAAATATACGTTCAAATTAGCAATGACAAAGAACATGGTTGTCACAGGCGCGTCAGAAGACACAGAAGCAGTCAAACAAACGGGTAGATCCAAGAGTCACTGGGTCTTATTCAAGAAAAGCGAGCAAATCTCCGTAGATTTAAACAAAGTTTCCACAAAGAGACATCTGCTCCTGATGAACCAGGTGGAACACTCAGATCTGATCGTGAACACATGATTGAATTCATCAAAAGGAGAGTAGCTTGTGCTAATGAGTCATTAGTCCACCTGTCAGTCAAAACCAAACCGAGAGAGAAAAAAAACTTTCCTGAAGCGAGATCCAAAGAATTTTGGCTGAAGCGAAGTTTAAGAACACTTTTATTATCTAGCGGTGGAGCTCAAAATATTATTTATACTGTTTGTTGCAGAGTCAAATTTCAGGGATGTGTCAGATGTTGTTAATCATCATATCAGATGATAAATCCAATGAAATCCCTAACAGATGTGCCGCCTTAGATGAGCAGGATTACAGGACGAAGTCTCTTCTGGTTCTGGAGCAAGTAACATTAAACTAACTTTCAGATTCAAGAGCATCATTTTTTGCCAGGATATATTGTTAGATTTTTGTGGTTGTGGACGACTCCGGAATTTGTAGAAAAAATGAGAATATGTACAAAATATACAAGAGTAATAATAATACTAATAAACAGTGCAAAAAATGATGATTAAATGCATGGTGGAGATTTACTGTTCAAGAGTGAGATGGAGGGGAAGAAAGAAAGGCAGAAGAGGGAGGATCCGGGGTGAGTCAGGTCTCTGATGTTCCCTGTCCTCTTCCTGGTCCTGGACTCGTACAGTTCCTGGATGGGGCAGGGGGGCACAAATGATCCACTCTGCAGTCTTCACAGTCCAGTGAAGTCTCCTCCTGCCCTGTTGTGTGGCCGCTGCGAACCACACAGTGATGGTGGAGCACCGTCCTGTGGAGGGGTCGGTGATGTGCATCCGCTGGTGAGTAAAGGTACTGGCGAGGACCTTCGTGTGGGTGCCAGAGTCGAGCCAGCCGCAGGGTCTCGGGGTTCCCCTTCCTCCGAGACGGAGTCCAGGGTTTCAGTTTTGAGGCGTCTGCATACATTTTCATGGGCCCAAATGAGTGCAGAATTGAAGTGGGTTGCCATGAATTATTGTGTTAAGATGTCCAGTTGTTTTCTAGTGTAATAATGGAGTCCCTGTTATGGTCTCTTAAGATTGGAGTTGTACTGTAAGCCCAGTTTTTAGTGTTATTGGCTCTGATGTGTGGGTAGAAGGTGACGCTGGATGGATGTTAGATGCTAACGATAGAGCTAGTTTGGGGACACCAGCCGGAGGGTCCTTTTGGGAAACATTAGAGCTGGTGTGTCGATGTAATTAATTAGAAAATAATTGTTTTAATGAAAATAAATGATCAATGGAGCCGTGTGGAAGAGAAGAATGGTAATGATGGTGATTTTGATTATAATTACTGTGGCGGTTGTAATTATAATGGTATTATTTTGATCATTTATGTGAGAGGAGGATGGTGGTTGAGGGTTACGTTCAGGAATCGAATGGTGGGGTCTGGAGAGCAGAGCAGGTCTGCGTGGTGGTGGAGGCTGCTGAGGAGGTTCAGGTGGCGGGCCTCTGGGGTGCAATGGAGGCCGCAGGAGGGGGCTCGGGAGTAGTGGTCTTGATCTTCGGTAAGATGATGGTGACACAGCAACGGCTTCAGGAGATCCGGGTTGGTTTGAAGGCGGGAACCTGGAGTCTGGAGGACGCATCGGAAGCAGGGGCCTGGGGTCATTGCGAGGCGGTGGTGGCGCTCAAGCGGGGTCAGCGTAGGTCCAGGGTCCATGGTGTCGCAGTTCTGGGGTCTTGATCGCCCCTGATCTATGAAGGCCTGAAGTGAGGCACCGGTGGTGGGAACCTGGAGTGTGGAGGGGGCCTCCAGAAAGGCGTAGCTTATGGTACCACTCCAGCAGTGTCAAAGCGATCCGACCAAGGCCAGGAAGGGTCCCTTTCCAGAACACGGCGTCTTCTCCTGGGCTGGGCGATGGTCCAAGGTTCCTCCTCATAGTTATCTTCAGCGTAATACATGATTGAATAATGTTCTTGTGTTCTTTTTACCCTTGAGATTCTTTTGGCGAGCAGATTTGTTGTGAGTGGGTATGGGAATAAATCCAACAAAATGGAAAAAAAAAGTCTTGAACACAAAACATTTATTGCACACGAACCAATGATTAAGCTACAACGTTTCGGAACATTTCCTTCATCAAGTGTCATCGTCTGTGTGAGATTGACAGCTTCTTCCTGGTCTAGTTTTGAAGAGGTGCAGCGTTTTCACGTCTGCTCAGTGGTTAGCCTGGGGTGGGGGTGAGGATCGTCGGTGATAAAACAGTTACGTGTATGAAATGAAAACACGTAGTTATAGGAAAATAAATAAAGAGATTAATAAGGTACAAGGGGTAAATGCATATTAAAGAAACATGTAAGTTAGCCTGTAAAATAACATTGTGGGGTAGAACATAAATATTTTATTAATCTCCATATTATAAAGCTCTGTTAATCTTTCCTCTGTAGAACTGAAACATAACACAGATAATTGATTAGTCGATCTCACAGTCCAAAATATCACCTGCTGACAAGAACTTTAGAGGAAACCTATGTCAGATACACCTGACCATTGTTTACATTCGTTTTGTTATTTTATGTTTATTATTCTATATTATTGTCAGGACTTTGGGCAGTAATGAATGAACGACTTTAATATCAAAAGACTAACAAAGAGAGCAGGCACTGATAAAAAAAAGCACAAAACATTGGGTAACTGAACTCAATATAATCGAGCTAAACACATAAACCAGTGAAATTTAGGGTCACAAACAAAACTGACAACGGAGGGTTATTAAACACAACAGTCAACGAACAGAATCAGGGATCAGGTGACACAAATCAAGGCAATCAGATCAGGAGCACAAAAAGACAAAGTAGGATAAGGGACTAAGTCGACTAAAGCGTGCCTTCAGTAGGCCAAAAGTATTTTCAACTAGGGTCCTTGTGCTGGCATGGGCGTGATTGTACGTCTGCTGCGCTTCCTCAGGGTCTGTGTATGGGGTGAGGAGGAAAGGCTGGCAGGCATACCTTCTCTCACCCAGCAAGAGACCTGAGAATTCACCTGTGAATACAAAATGTCATCACAACCTCAAACACAGCGACATTCTTTACACAGCCATGATGTTAAAAGTGGTTACCAATGGAGGTCGTGTGGCTGACCTTGTGATAGATGCTCATAGATCCCAGAGTTCCCTGAAGACTCGGGAGTCATGTACAGACCCAGACCACTTCACACCATCTGAAATAAGATGTAGACCATTAAATCAATCAATGCACGTCACAGGTTGTGTACAGTCTTAATTAACCATATAAAGTCATGTTCAAGCCGTGGAAGCCTTTTCTGTTTACAAAATTCCCCTCATTACCACCGAAGGGGGATTTTACCTTTACTTTGGTGTAGTCCAGTGTTCCAATGTCATTGGCAAAACCTGTGACAATTAGTATCTTACTCTGACTGACTGTGTTTTCTGTGCAGTGACAATAAAAGAAGGTCTAAAGTCTAACACTTGCCCTGTAATTTGTAAGATCGTTTACCTGCAATCCTGTAGAAACCCTCCTTGATACGTCGGAGTCTCCTGTGGCCAGGAAATGTAAAATAAATAACTTCCAGAGCTTTAATAGCACGACAGACATGTCTTACTGCACGGCAAATTGTGGAGATGAATCACTTTTCCTTGTTGAGCTGTTCTGCATCCCACACTGAATACAGAAAGATGCCACACATGCCATTTGCTCCACGCTTGGCCCCTTGCTGTCCGGTGTTTGACCCAAGGACCAGCCAGTCTACATAGATAGCGGATGCCATCCACTGAAAATCGGTGCCGCTCATAAGTGGTCATCAGGGAAGGCCTGTGAGTCCAACCTGTCCCTGAAAACTGCTCTGAGCACACATGCTTCCTCGTGGACTATATCCTCTATACATGGGCAGAGAAGGAGCACAACCTACAGGAACACCTTTGCACCCTCAAGCCTGGTTATTTGTTTTAAAAGAACACATTATTAATCAAATGGTTCATTGTTTAACCTCGAGACTAATCACTTCATCGGTATAAAATGACAATTTTAGGCTTAACTCACCTCCCGCTCAAGTATATTTATTTCAAGATCCAATTTTCTTATGGTCCTCTTATAAATAGATTACATTTATTTTAGGTATTTTTTTCTATTTCTACTCCTGTTAATTCGACCTGTCGCCTAAGATAGGTGGCATAAAGCGCTGGGTCATTCATTCATTGACAATTGCTTTATCCTGGGGTCGCGGGGGTCTGGAGCCCAGAGTCATGGGGCTAGAGGCAGGGGACACCCTGGACAGGATGCCAGTCTGTCGCAGGACACACAAAGACAGACAACCATTCACACACGCTCTCATAACTACTGACAATTTCAAAAAGTTCTCAGTTAACCTCTGTATGTTTTTGGACTGCTGGAGGAAACCGGAGTGGTCGGAGTAAACCCACACAACATGGGGAGAACATACACACTCCACACGGAAAAGTTGCCTCGGCCTGGAATCGAACCAGAAACCTTTTGCTGTGAGTCGACCCTAGAGTGCTGGGTCCTGTTACATAAATGACTTCTTACTAGTGTAGACTGTATCATCTGCAGCTCTGGTGCCTTCACCCCATCATATGGGATTCATATTGAAGTTAGTAGAGGAGACATACCATTCACACACTATGCCTTTAAAGGAGAACTCACTGGATCAGCATCTTCTACTGGTGTTGGTGGCTCCAATAATCTGATGGTGTTACCAGAACAGTCCAAATTAAATATGAATGATTGTGTCCCATGTAGAGATGGTAGAATGTACCATGTATGAAGAGGCTGGCATCTTGGGAGGGACATGTACTTGTCTCTGTCCCCCACAAGGCCTTGTCCTCTGCTGGTGTGAGGTCGGGTTTTGGTGACCGACCTCCTGTGCCCTTCTTGTGTTTTGTTTTTACTGCTGAGACAGTACAGACAGTTTGTGAGCAGACATCTTCTGCATACAGTTTATACATTGTTAAGCATTTGTCAGGTAACTTGTCTGCAGGATATTCTTATATTTGACCTTAACCTGCTTCCATGGTTCTTAGGGCTGAACGATTATTGAAAATAATATAATTGCCATTTTTCCAAAAAATTGTGATTATTTTTCAATGTCTTTTTTATGCATTTTTAGTACAATAATTAATAAACTTTATAGGAAAATGTATTTTCTATGTGATTAAGATTAAGTTATTAATCAAATTTTAAGATTAAGGCAAATTAAACAATGAAAGAAAGGAAAAGGTTAATTTAGTTGAACCCAGCCTACTTACTCATCCTGGATGTCTCAATCCTACTTTTGTGCAATAGGTCTCGGGGATCAGGTGAGACGAAGACACGGGGACACGAATCAGGTCAAACAGATCAGGAGCACAAAAGGAAGTTGACAAACAAACACATGGGGATCAGGACTTTGCACATAAAGGAATGGAAATGACATTTTAATGGGCTTTATTATTATCCATTTTTAAAAACATTCATATTATGTGAATGTGTAATATATTGTGTCAATGTACATCGATAACTCACCATTATTAACATTATCAGGATTTTAAACTTCATTCATTCACAATGACTTTATCCCGGGGAGACTGGAGTCTATCCCAGTATCATAGGGCGAGAGGCAGGGGACACCCTGGACAGGATGCCAGTCTATCACAGGACACATAAAGACAGACAACCATTCACACACACTCTCATACCTACGAACAATTTCCCAAAGTTCTCAATTAACCTCTGTATGATTTTGAAAACTGGAGTGCCCGGAGTAAACCCACGCATCACAGGGAGAACATACGAACAGAAAGGTTGGAATCGAACCAGCAACCTTCTTCTTGCTGAGGCGACTGTGCTAACCACTGGTCACCGTGCGCCCGGATTTTAAACTTGCCAAGTGTCTTCACATAATAAATATGAATTCAAATATTTACTTCCCAGAGTGACAATCATTTTAGTGCATTCTTGAATTCACACAAACTCTACCCATGTTCAGAAGCAGGTGTACATGTTAAGTATCCGACACAAGCTCGGAGCTACTTACATATATAGATGAACGACAAAATCCCGTTCATTTTCTGTTCACTTTTCACACACATTCGTTCTGCTCACGCTTCATGGATTAAATTTAAGAAATTAAATCCACAAGAGTAAATCCAAAACAGCGTCCAACATAAAGTTTTCATTGGACACCTCCTGTACTAATATCCATCTTCTTCTGTCCTTTTAAAAAGGTGAAGTATCTGTTGAATTCAAAGGAACTTGGATACAACTATAACTCCTCAATGCTGAGGCAATATAGAGCCATCAGGGATTCAAAAGATGTTGGTTTATTATCTTCGATCTCTCAAAGCACACTCAAGGGAACAGCGCACCCAAGTGGTCATAGTGGTTCAATCTTTATGTCGCTCCCTCACACACGCACACTTTACTTGAAGGCAGAAGGGTAACACTGTGTGTTCAGGTTGACTTCTGTGCTTATGTTTTGAGTCGAAGTGAAGCTGTGGTGCTTGAGTTTAATAAATGGACAGCACTAAACTTTGTAGGTTGTTAGTTTTGGTTAATGTTTGGAACAATTGTTTCTCTGTACTGTGCGACTAGTCACAAAGCCATTGTTCAGCCTAAAGCAAATCAGTTTTTAGATTGAAAAGTTTGCCCCCCTGAAAAAATGTACTGCCCCCCGTTAAATGTTTTTCTGCAGCCGGGTGGCACTGAATATGATCAAATGTGTGAAATTAACTGTTTTCCCTACATGTTAAATCTGGTGGTGGAAAAAGTCATTGGCTACAGTAGGCAACATTGAGTAGGCAACAGCTGAATTGATGTCTTTAATGTACTGTCTGGTGATGTCTTCTGCCATTTTTATGGTTCTGTCTTTGACAGTTTTTGCAGAGAGGCATATCCTGATTTTTATGCACAATTTCACTCTTGTTTTTAAAGTCTGTGAATAGATGTTCTGAAATCTTAATGAAAGATTCTTTTAAATATTCTCCATCTGCAAACGGCTTCCCCTGCCTTACTATTTCCTGAGCTGCAACAAAACGAGCATATGTACTTATATTTGCAGACTTCATCCACTTCTTGAAGTGATTTTTGCTCAAATCACCTTCCGTGTCAGTTCAGAAACAGCTTTTTTTCTCTCATCTCCATCCGGATATTTTTGAGCAAATGCTGCGTGTTTCTTTTGGAAATGTCTTGCGACATTTGACTTTTTGTTGTTAGCGAGTTTCTCATTGCATATTAAGCACACAGGTAAACCAGTCTCGTCAGCAGTGAAAGCAAATGCATCTGCCCACGCAGCATCGAACGTTCTGTTTTCTTCAGACACTTTTCTTTTCTTTGAATTCTCCATAGTAAGCCTACCTGGGGTGGAAAAGTTAAAGTAACCAGACACTGGAGGGTGTCGCACATTGGAGGTTGTGACGTGTATCAAGAGCGACAAAAATATGTTAACCCCTCTATAAGATCGCCATAATAATCTTAATATAATTACATTTTGAAAATGAATTAACTAAAATCAAACACATTTTAATTAAATGCTCATTGATTATTTTCAACAGCTGAGCCGCATCAGAGTGATCAAAGAGCCGCATGCGGCTCCGGAGCCGCGGGTTGCCGACCCCTGGTCTATCCGAAGAAACTAGGGATAAGTACATGGAGAAATTACCCAATTTTATTACATTAATAAAAAAAATGTCATGGTCAGAGCTACTCCTGAATGAAGGTTGTTTGTGTGTAGGTTGAAGAAGATGGACTCGGAGGAGATCGAAGAAGACGGATTTCTGGGATCGGTTTACTCTCTGCACGCCTGGAATCGGAACATGGACGAAGAGGACTAGATGACGAAGAAGAACAGTCAAGCCGACTATGGAAGATGAAGAACAATCAGACCGACTGCACAGGATGATGATAACGATAATGCTGATGGACTGGACTGCTGAGAAACATGAAAGAATGACGGAAGACCACTTCTGAATGAGGCCAAACCTTGTGTCACTCTTTAAAAAATATTAATATTGCAGACAGATGATTATACTTTCGGTTATACATATAGCGTGTGTAGGTACATGATGATAATATGTTGTTGGGAAGATGATAATATTAGATTAAAAAACAATAAAATGTTGCTGCGGAACAACCATTGATTTAGAAATGTGGACTTTTTTGTTTATGACGTGACCTTTAAAGGCCACGTCAACAGGGGGGGTTGTTAGATTTAAAATGATTATACACTATACGTATACGCCATACTTTAATTAATGCAAAAAGATAATCAAAATATAAAGTATAAATGACTAGCTTTATCTAAGAGCTTAAACGTTTGTATACACAATCAACATTCCACTCAGACTGATTCACTGTCTCAAGGCAAGCTTGGAACAGAATTAGAGATAATACACCGGTTATTTAAAACGTCTGTTTGTCTGCCTTTTCACACCTTGGGTCATGGATCAAAGAAAGAAGCGGGACACATCCGGGAGGGGGGGGACTAGGAGACGGAAACCTACACCCAAGAACATTTGAATGATTAGAAAAGGAAACCAATTAGGAAGTACTCTCCACAGGGGATCGAGGCGCAGTAAGCTTGAAGGAACCATTTGACGATAGGGGGAGGACGTCCCAGCCCGGACATTTTCCTTAAATATAGCGATGTTTCTACAGTTCAAGATCTTTTCTCCCGGGGCTATTGACCTGTACAGTCGCCGGGAGAAAGTGCGTCCGATCGATCTTAAAGCTTGTATTTTGTTTGACTTGAAGCGACGAATAAACGACCCGTGACACACTCTTGATTGTTCATCTTTCTCCACAAAGCAAAGCATTAAGACCGGGAAAGGAAGAACAGGAAGTGACGGCGTGTTGGAGCGAACGGAACTCACTCCTGTTTTGGACGTTTTACAAACAATACATTTGTTTGAAAATAATGCATCTAATAATTATCTAAATTAGTATTCAGTTATTTCTAAAGTAGCATTTGAGGATGTACAAAATATTAAGTTTAATCAACGCTCGTAGTTAATTCAATTTCATTTAGGTTCATTTTTTAAACACAATACTACCATCTAGTGGTCTTTTAGTATAACTACACTGATTATTCAAAATAAATTAAATTGTTGTAGATTTAATAATGACAGAATATTCCAACTAAAGAACAATTACTGTATGCAGACATAAAAACAGACATATTCAGTGTGTACAAGAACACAATCACATTTATTTATATTAACACACCATAATAATAAATAAAACAACTTCTGTAAATAAACAACTGTCTTCACTCTAATGTTTTACAACATTGGATCCTACAATTTTCCATGGTCAGGAAGGTGAGAGGCTTTGATGCTCAGTGTCGATGCTTAACAGAAGAGTGGATCATATGAAGTTAATTAGACAATACACAAAAACAAACAAAGTATTGATGCAACTAACACACATACTTTTTAATAGGTTATATTTCTAAAAGGCGTTTGTCTGTTTGAAACTAATGGAAAATGGAAAACCTTTCAAGGAGTTCCAGGCACAGAAAGACATTATATTCCATGTTAAGTTGGTAACAGGTAACTCCACTGAGTTTATCTCAAGTTCACAAAAAAGGTCAGTAAGTAAGTAAGTAATTCTTATTTGTATAGCGCTTTTCTAGACCAGGGTCACAGAGCAATGAATTCACGAGAGATCCATCTCCTAATGTCATACTGTAATGTGGTTCTAATGCATTAACAAATGTATTTTGTATTTATTATTCATTTACATATACAAATAACACTTATTTACTTTTTTCCTCCTCCTTGTGTGTAATTTTTCCAGTATATATTAATCGCTTAAATCATTTGTTTTTAAGTTAGTTGAAGAAATGTTTTGAAAAAAACTCATATATAAAAGAATAAAATTGCATCTTATTTAGTTTAATAAATAACACGGCCTAATGACGTGACGTCATTTCCTTTCCGCATGCGGAAGTGAGCACATCCCACTGTGAATCCTGTACTGACTCTGCCTTTTTCTCCACTTTCTTCTCTGACCAGTAGAAGTTTCTTTGTTCGTGGATCACACGTTGGATGAACATGGACAGACTTTCAAGCTTGAAAGATTCCTTCAAGCAGCGGCTGATAACGACGATCATCTGCTGCCAAGTTTTCTCTCCAAACTTCTCTGCTATGAACGAGAGCTAGAAAGAGACAGAACCCTGCTGGAGATGGTGACCAAGAAACCAGGTTCGTACAGACCTAAGCTTTGGAACGATCTCCTCTCTCTTTGCTCTTGATGATCTACTGACTCCTTTAAGAAACACCTTAAGACGTTTCTATTTGTTCAGGCTTTTCCTTGAATTTCTCGAACTCCTGTGTTGTTCTCAGTATTATCTTGATCTTTAAAGTATGTACTTTTTTGAGTATTATTTTGATTGTTTAAGCGCTTTGTGACCCTGGTCTCGAAAAGCGCTATATAAATAAATATTACTTACTTACTTACTTGTACACAAGTCAAGTTGCTTTGCTATTAACGTTCCGTCTTTACGCGCTGAAACGTTTGTATACGAGTCATTCAAATGAAACCAAAGTATTGTGATTAGTGATGTTACGGACTGTGTCGAGGCTTCGAAGCGTGTGTCGAGTAATCCAGGATTTGTTTCATGAAGCGTGTATCGAGGCGTGTGTTGGTGACGTAGGTGGTGACGTAGTGATGACGTTCGAGGCCTCGCGAACCGAACCGTCACGTGACTGGTTCGAGCAGCGCTGCTTGAACGAGTCACGTGACCGTTTCGGTAATCGCTCGTGAACTTCCCGCGAAACTCAGAATAAAAGTGGCCTCGAAACGCAATGGAAACGAAACATCTCTTGGATTGGCGGATTGTTGACTATAGCAAACTTTGGTTTACTACTAGTATCATGGAACCGGCGAGAAAAAGGCGTTTTTCCCCCGTGTGGCAGCATTTTGAGCAGATCTCTCCTAGAAAGGTATAATGATGTTGGAATATAGGCTGTGAATCACAGCCTGTGATTAATATATTCTCACAGACACATACACACACCCATTATTATATATACTATATACAGTATATATATATATATATATATATATATATATATATATATATATACACACAGACCCATTATTATATTTTATATATACATATAAAATATATATATATATATATAAGATAATAATGGGTGTATATATATATAGTTTCCATTGGACATGCCTTGTACTTATATCCATCTTTTTTTTTTTCATTTTGAAAAGGTGAAGTGTCTGTTGTGTTCCCAGGAAATTGGATACAACAACAACACTTCATCAATGCTGAGGCATTATAGGGCCCTGCATGAGAGCTTGGAGACGACCATTTAAATAAAAATGAATAATTATTTTTAAAAAAAACAAGGTTGTCAAGCACATTTTTTAATATCAGAATCATTTGCGCACAAAGCTGCAATGCTCCCAATTGTCCACATGATGGCATGGTCGTGCAAATGAAGCCTCACGAGGCTTTGCTCCAAAGATGAACTACTCGGCTGGGAGGCTTCAGTGCTTCATGAGGCTTCATCTCGCATCACTAATTGTGATCACTGTGACACTAGCTGCGAACCAAACCCTCATTTGAGAAGAAAAATGTGCAAAAAAAGCGTCAAAAAGCCTCCGCTGCCGAGACACCAGATAAGGGACCGTCTACAAATTACTTTTCAAACGTATTTCTTTCACGAATACGAAACCTTTATATAATGCCACTACAATTATTAGTTTTTAACATTTGACTGTATTGTTTTACTTGTTGGAAATATTTTCATGCAATATTCAATACATTTTGTATTAACTCCTACTAGTTACAACTCTGATGGTAAATGTATGTCACTTAAAAAGATCACCAATATTATCGTTCTACACTCATTATGTTTTCGAATTTCTCTTTGAAATCTATGTTTCCATTCAATTATTTTTAAACATTTTGTAATAACTTCATAATTACAACTGATGTTCTGGCACAGAAACATCTCCCCAAATGCATTTCTCACACTAAAGGCAGAAAAACAAAACCAGCATTGATACAATAATAATACTGTTATATGCAGGCTTCGAATTTAATCGTTTTAAGGTCAAGGCAAGTGTTGCCTTAAAGAAGAGCATACATTTAAGGGCACCAAGGCAAATATGTGTGTTTATATATATAAATATATATATAAATACATATATAGCAAAGAGATAACCAGCAGGGGGCAGCACAGCAAACACAACACCAAAGATCAGAAATTGAGAGTAGAAGAAGAGACAAAAACAGGAACTGATATCAACAAACGTACACACATGTGCAAGCAGTCAATGACACACTTGTTTCAGATAAGAAGTATTATCTATACACAAAACACCAAAAGTCTTGCCTTAAAGAAGAGCATACATTTTAGGGCACTAAGGCAAATATGTGTGTTTTTATATACAGTATATATATATATATAGAGTATATACTGTATATATATATATTGTTTTTCTTCTTAACCAAATGAAACCACCAATTAACTATAAATATGTACATATATACCTTAATAAAGAAACAGGAATAATAGTAAAATAACTATGGTCAACAAAGAATGTTACTTAATAAAGAGAAAAGATAATTATTACCAAAACCAACCCAAATACTTAAGAGAAAAACAATGAAGGTAAGAAAATAAAGAAGAGTTGAAAACAATAATTTGGAATCGAATCGACCTTCAGACCAGCAGTCCAGGCCAAGGGTCACGGCGCTAGCAAGCAGAGAGATCTATCGCAGATGTCTTCAAGTGCCAGAACGCAAAGATGTCTTTCAGTGCGAGTTCTCACACAGGTTCTCAGTTTACTGAGATTTTCAGGTTGAATTCATCAGAAATTCATCAGATTGCATATTGCTTTGCTCTCAGTGTGAGAAAGACTTTTATCTGACCTGTGCATGTGAATTTAGAAACAGAGGCAATGATTGTTTTAATATGAATTAAATATGAAATAATATCAGTTATTTAAATGATTATTTTAATATGAATTAAATATGAAATAATATCAGTTATTTAAATGATTATTTTAATATGAATTAAATATGAAAGATTATCAGTTATTTAAATGATTATTTTAAAATGAATTGAATATGAAATATTATCAGTTATTTAAATGATTATTTTAAAATTAATTAAATATGAAATATTATCAGTTATTTAAGTGATTATTTTAATATGAATTAAATGTGAAATATTATCAGTTATTTAAATGATTATTTTAAAATGAATTAAATATGAAATATTATCAGTTATTTAAATGATTATTTTAATATGAATTAAATATGAAATATTTTCAGTTATTTAAGTGATTCATTTAAATGTGTGTTGAATCTAGATGATAGATTACAGTAAAGTTGTCATATCCTAACACAACCTTCATTCTGACTTGAATGACAGGAGAGGTGTGGATGTGGATAAAGGAGGACGAGGAAGGACCTGATAAGATTCTCAACCCTCTTTACAGTTTTGACAGATTCAGAATATGGACCAGGAAGATGATAGAGTCCAGCAAAAAAGAAGTGACTGACCTGATCTCAAGGTTGTTTGTTGACCATTTCCCAGGAATAATCCAGCAGCTTCAGCACAAATATCATCCGAAGATTTACAAGATTTCCTGTGAAAATATTTTCTTCTAAATAAATCCCAATAATTTCCCTTTTCGTGATCAGAAACAAAATGTAATGAAAACATCAATTGAGACTTTATTAATAGTTTATAATCGTTCTTTTAAAATATTTTTTGACATAGATCACACTGTTATAAAGGAGTTCAGACGAGTGTAAATGTGTACATTTTTCCTCTAAGCTTTTAAATTTGCTGAGAATTAAACTCAATATTTAACTTATGTTAACGTAATTTTCTTCCATTAGACCTGATCTTATAACATATGTAGATAAATGGATAGTTTTTCCTTTGAGGATCAATAAAGTGTCTGTGTGTACGTAAAAATACAATCCAATGATTATTTTTAATCTGACTGATAACACAGATATTACACCGGGATCAGACTTTCCTAGCAGTGATAAATGATATAACATGACAGTATTACGAGATGCTTAATAACTGTAAAATGTAATCACTGACTTGTGAATTTCAAATATATACCTTGCTACTGATACAACACCAACAAGAGTTCATCAATATTTGATTGGTCAGTGACTCAGGTGTGTTTGTGTCGCTGCAGATGTTCAGCAGCTGCTGGTGATCAAAGAAGAAGTTGAGGAACAGAAGTGCAGCTTCAGTCTGATTAAGGAGGAACAAGAACATGAACTCATTAAAGAAGAAGAGGCGGAGAATATACAAGATGATGAAGAAAATCCCTCCCAGTTCTTCCACACTCCTGTTGATGTGAAGAATGAATATGATGATGACACCAACAACCTGACTCCACAAATGAAGGCAGAAGATGATGGAGACAACTGTGGAGGACCAGAACCAGCCAGCTCCTTGCATACACCTCTCCATCCTGACCACCAGAGGGGGCTGTCTTCTGAATCTGACACTGATGACAGTGAAGACTGGAGAGAGACCAGTAACACTCAGTCAGGTTCAAACTCTGTGGAGAATCCAAAAGTTCATGTCAATGAGAAGAAAGATGAAGATCACAAATCACTGATCTGCTCTGGATGTGGGAAGAAATGTTCTTCAAAATCTGGACTGACTAAACACACAAAAGTCTGCTCTCTAGGAACTTTAAGTTGTTCTCATTGTGGAAAAGGTTTTGTAAAGAAGAATAATCTGACGGTTCACATGAGAACTCACACTGGAGAAAAACCTTTTACCTGCTCTCAGTGTGGTCAATCATTTAAATGGAGAGGGAACCTGAATGTACACATGAGAACTCACACTGGAGAAAAACCTTTCACCTGCTCTCAGTGTGATAAATCATTTACTCACAGAGCGAGTTTGAAGATACACATGAGAACTCACACTGGAGAAAAACCTTTCACCTGCTCTCAGTGTGGTAAATCATTTAAACGGAGAGGGAACCTGATTGTACACATGAGAACTCACACTGGAGAAAAACCTTTCACCTGCTCTCAGTGTGGTAAATCATTTAAACAGAGAGGGAACCTGAATGTACACATGAGAACGCACACTGGAGAAAAACCTTTTACCTGCTCTCAATGTGGTAAATCTTTTACTGAGAGAGGGTATTTGAAGATACACATGAGAACTCACACTGGAGAAAAACCTTTCATTTGCTCACAGTGTGGTAATTGTTTTGCATGTCCAATTAGTTTGAGATCACACATGAGAACTCATACTGGAGAAAAACCTTTCGTCTGCTCGCAGTGTGATAAATGTTTTACTTGGAGAAAGAGTTTGAAGAAACACATGAGAACTCACACAGGATGAAGACCGTATACCTGCTCTCAGTGTGATAAGTCCTTTGAACAGAGTTGAGCTCTAATGAAACAAACGAGTATTCACGAGTTAGAAAATAATGATTTGCCTGGTAATTGTTCTGCTTGTCCACTGGCCCTGAAAAAAACATATTTTAAAATCTTTAAGTCAGAGAGGAAATATGAAAACACACATGAAAACTCACGAAAGAGAAAAGCCTCTCCTCTGTTTGTAGTGCCTTCAAAGCCTCAGGATATTACTAAAGGTATCGCCTCCACTTTAGAACAAATATTCCTTGTTAATTCCTTATTTTTTTACGTTATAATGGGACCACCTCCCATAGTTTACCTTGAGAAACACAGAATTATTTTTAATTCAGAATTATAAACTGTTATTGACAATGTTGTAAATACAACATGTCAATTTATTGTTGTCAGTGCAGAATAAAAGTGATGGGAAAAATGTTGACTAAAATATGTTTATCAATTATTTTACTTAACCACATTTTGCATTAATAAAATTGTATATTGTTTTCTGTTGCATGTGTGAAGGTTGAATTTAAGTTTTAAGCTAAGATGTCTCAGTGCAAGGAACTGGACTGAAGAGTGATCCACCTCTGACCTTGAGGGTAATACATTTGTTTGAAGCTTTTGTTTCAGGGAGACCATGGAAGTAACATAATTAACGACTTATGAAACTGGGATGGAGATATAACAGCAACCTCAACTCTCAACCTCAACAGAACTGGAAACTCTGCTGGTCTTTCTCTAATTGTATTGTACAATTAAATGTGTGTCTTTTAACCAAGATGTAATTTCTCATTATTGTTAATGCGTCAGATTCTAACCTGACAAATTGGTCCTGCATCTGCCAGAAAGATAAGTTACCTCTGAGGAGAGAGCGAGCCAAGATTTCCTTTTTTGTTTCGTCCCAACATCTGGTTCTGACATGAACTAAGATAGCCCTTCATTTCTCCAAAACCATGTAACAGAGTCCACTGTGAAGCCTATACAGTTTTCTGAGTCTGAAATACCGTCGAGGATGTTTGTGCGGATGATATTTGTGCTGAAGCTGCTTCAATATGCCTGGGCAATGGTCAACAAACAACCTTGAGATCAGGTCCGTCACTTCTTTTTTGCTGGACTCTATCATCTTCCTGGTCCATATTCTGAATTATATTCTCGGTTCTCAGTGAAAACTTTACTTTAATCAATCATCTAGATTACACACACATTTCAAATAATCATTTAATAACTGATCATCTTTCATATTTAGTTCATATTAAATAATCATTGTCTTGCATTAAAATCTATTCACTGTAACAACCCAAATTCTTCAGTACAGGTCACATCGACACTCACACTGAGAAAGAAAAAGCAAGCCAGCAAGTCTCTGGGAACCAAGGACACATCTGCTTAATTCAACTGATAAACAGATTCTCTCTAGACCAGGGGTAGGGAACCTGGTCCAGAAAGAGCTGCAGTGGGTGCAGGTTTTTGTTCCAACCGATCAAGCATGTACAGTTTAACCAATGAGGTTTTCAGCTGAACAAGCAACACCAGACTGACAATCAACTGATTACACTCCTAAGACACCTGATTGGATAAAAGCCGTGGGTTACGCGAGAAGTCAAGGCTGTTCTCAACAAGAAGAAAGTTGCCTTCAGGAGCAGAGACAAGGAGGCCATGAAGGCTGCACAGCAGGAGGTAAAACTCTGTGTGAGGGAAGCTAAGGACACCTACAGGAGGAAGGTGGAAGAAAAGCTGAGGGAGAACAACATGAGGGACGTCTGGGAAGGTGTGAGGACCATCACTGGTCTTAACACAAAGACCAAAGCCACAGGGGGGACTACTGAGAGGGCTAATGAACTTAACACCTTCTTCAACCGCTTTGATCAGTCCCTGCCCCCCACGCCCTCATCCCCACGGCAGCCACATCTCCTTCTTCCCTCAACACACCTCCCCCCAGACACCTCATCACCCCACCTCGTCTCCCCTATTCCAAAACAATCCCTGCCTTCACTCTAATGTTTTACAACATTGGATCCTACAATTTTCCATGGTCAGGAAGGTGAGAGGCTTTGATGCTCAGTGTCGATGCTTAACAGAAGAGTGGATCATATGAAGTTAATTAGACAATACACAAAAACAAACAAAGTATTGATGCAACTAACACACATACTTTTCAATAGGTTATATTTCTAAAAGGCGTTTGTCTGTTTGAAACTAATGGAAAATGGAAAACCTTTCAAGGAGTTCCAGGCACAGAAAGACATTATATTCCATGTTAAGTTGGTAACAGGTAACTCCACTGAGTTTATCTCAAGTTCACAAAAAAGGTCAGTAAGTAAGTAAGTAATTCTTATTTGTATAGCGCTTTTCTAGACCAGGGTCACAGAGCAATGAATTCACGAGAGATCCATCTCCTAATGTCATACTGTAATGTGGTTCTAATGCATTAACAAATGTATTTTGTATTTATTATTCATTTACATATACAAATAACACTTATTTATTTTTTTTCTCCTCCTTGTGTGTAATTTTTCCAGTATATATTAATCCCTCAAAACATTAGTTTTTAAGTTAGTTGAAGAAATGTTTTGAAAAAAACTCATATATAAAAGAATAAAATTGCAGCTTATTTAGTTTAATAAAGTTTTACCTTACCTTACCTTAATAAATGTCAAGGCCTAATTACGTCTTGTGACGTCATTTCCTTTCCGCATGCGGAAGTGAGCACATCCCACTGTGAATCCTGTACTGACTCCGCCCTTTTCTCCACTTTCTTCTCTGACCAGTAGAAGTTTCTTTGTTCGTGGATCACACGTTGGATGAACATGGACAGACTTTCAAGCTTGAAAGATTCCTTCAAGCAGCGGCTGATAACTGCAGTCGACGATCATCTGCTGCCAAGTTTTCTCTCCAAACTTCTCTGCTATGAACGAGAGCTAGAAAGAGACAGAACCCTGCTGGAGATGGTGACCAAGAAACCAGGTTCGTACAGACTTGTACACAAGTCAAGTTGCTTTGCTATTAACGTTCCGTCTTTACGCGCTGAAACGTTTGTATACGAGTCATTCAAATGAAACCAAAGTATTGTGATCACTGTGACACTAGCTGCGAACTAAACCCTCATTTGAGAAGAAAAAATGTGCAAAAAAAGCGTCAAAAAGCCTCCGCAGCCGAGCCATCAGATAAGGGACCGTCTACAAATTACTTAGAACGACAAAAATGTAATCTTGAAAGATTTGGACTAATTTAACTAGACGAATATGTTTCAAATGTATTTCTTTCACGAATACGAAAACTTTATATAATGTCACTACAATTGTTAGTTTTTAACATTTGAGGCAGATGTCTTCAAATGCCAGAACGCAATGATCTCACAAAATGGTGGATCTTGATAGTATGAATAATCAGGTTAACGCCTCTAGTCATCAGTGCATGTAGGATTGGTCAGTGATTCTAAACACTTCTCCTAAGATGGACGCCTCACGTGGTCGTTGTGAAGAGTTACCGCAGATTTCTTCTTGAGAGAATCTGTTCAGTTCCCAGCAACTCACTGGTTTGTTATGTCTTTCAGTGCGAGTTCTCACACATGTTCTCAGTTTACTCAGATTTTCAGATTGAATTCATGAACTAAATAGGAAATATTATCAGTTATTTAAATGATTATTTTAATATGAATTAAATACGAAAGATTATCAGTTATTTAAATAATTATTTTAGTATGAATTAAATATGAAAGATTATCAGTTATTTAAGTGATTATTTAAATGTGTGTTGAATCTAGATGATAGATTACAGTAAAGTTGTCATATCCTAACACAACCTTCATTCTGACTTGAATGACAGGAGAGGTGTGGATGTGGATAAAGGAGGACGAGGAAGGACCTGATAAGATTCTCAACCCTCTTTACAGTTTTGACAAGATTTACAAGATTTCCTGTGAAAAAATGCAATTTCTTCTAAATAAATCCCAATAATTTCCCTTTTCGTGATCAGAAACCAAATGCAATGAAAACATCAATTGAGACTTTATTAACAGTTTATAATCGTTCTTTTAAAATATTTTTTGACATAGATCACACTGTTATAAAGGAGTTCAGACGAGTGTAAATGTGTACATTTTTCCTCTAAGCTTTTAAATTAGCTGAGAATTAAACTCAATATTTAACTTATGTTAACGTAATTTTCTTCCATTAGACCTGATCTTATAACATATGTAGATAAATGGATAGTTTTTCCTTTGAGGATCAATAAAGTGTCTGTGTGTACGTAAAAATACAATCCAATGATTATTTTTAATCTTACTGATAACACAGATATTACACCGGGATCAGACTTTCCTAGCAGTGATAAATGATATAACATGACAGTATTACGAGATGCTTAATAACTGTAAAATGTAATCACTGACTTGTGAATTTCAAATATATACCTTGCTACTGATACAACACCAACAAGAGTTCATCAATATTTGATTGGTCAGTGACTCAGGTGTGTTTGTGTCGCTGCAGATGTTCATCAGCTGCTGGTGATCAAAGAAGAAGTTGAGGAACAGAAGTGCAGCTTCAGTCTGATTAAGGAGGAACAAGAACATGAACTCATTAAAGAAGAAGAGGCGGAGAATATACAAGATGAAGAAGAAAATGCCTCCCAGTTCTTCCACACTCCTGTTGATGTGAAGAATGAATATGACAACGACACCAACAACTTGACTCCACAAATGAAGGCAGAAGATGATGGAGACAACTGTGGAGGACCAGAACCAGCCAGCTACTTGCATACACCTCTCCATCCTGACCACCAGAGGGGGCTGTCTTCTGAATCTGACACTGATGACAGTGAAGACTGGAGAGAAACCAGTAACACTCAGTCAGGTTCAAACTCTGTGGAGATTCCAAAAGTTCATGTCAGTGAGAAGAAAGATGAAGATCACAAATCACTGATCTGCTCTGGATGTGGGAAGAAATGTTCTTCTAAATCTGGACTGACTATCCACACAAAAGTCTGCTCTCTAGGACCTTTAAGTTGTTCTCATTGTGGAAAAGGTTTTGTTAAGAGAAAGAGCCTGAAGAGACACATGAGAACTCACAATGGAGAAAAACCTTTTACCTGCTCGCAGTGTGGTAAATCTTTTACTCAGAAAGGGAATCTGAAGACACACATGAGAACTCACAATGGAGAAAAACCTTTTAGCTGCTCTCAATGTGGTAAATCATTTACTCTGAGAGGGAGTTTGAAGGTACATATGAGTCAGCACACTGGAGAAAACCCTTTCATTTGCCCGCAGTGTGGTAATTGTTATGCACGTCCAATTAGTTTGAAGATACACATGAGAACTCACACTGGAGAAAAACCTTTTATATGCTCTCAGTGTGGTAAATCATTTAGTCAGAGGGGGAACCTGAACGTACACTTGAGAACTCACACTGGAGAAAAACCTTTTACCTGCTCTCAGTGTGGTAATTCATTTAAACGGAGAGCGAGTTTGAAGATGCATATGAGAACACACACCGGAGAAAAACCTTTCACTTGCTCGCAGTGTGGCAATTGTTATGCATGTGCATTTAGCTTCAAAAAACACATGAGAACACACACTGGAGAAAACCCTTTCACCTGCTCTCAGTGTGGTCAATCATTTAAAAACAGAGGGAACCTGAATGTACACTTGAGAACTCACACTGGAGAAAAACCTTACACTTGCTCGCAGTGTGGTAAATCATTTACTGTTAGAGGGAATTTGAAGAAACACATGAGAACTCACACTGGAGAAAAACCTTTTACCTGCTCTCAATGTGGTAAATCTTTTACTGATAGAGGGAGTTTGAAGAATCACATGAGAACTCACACTGGAGAAAAACCTTTTACCTGCTCTCAATGTGGTAAATCTTTTACTGATAGAGGGTATTTTAAGATACACATGAGAACTCACACTGGAGAAAAACCTTTCATTTGCTCACTGTGTGGTAATTGTTATGCATGTGCAAAACGTTTGAGATCACACATGAGAACTCATACTGGAGAAAAACCTTTCGTCTGCTTGCAGTGTGATAAATGTTTTACTTGGAGAGAGAGTTTGAAGAAACACATGAGAACTCACAATAGAGAAAAACCTTTTGTCTGCTCTCAGTGTGGTAAATCATTTAATGACAGAGAGAGCCTGACCCGACACATGAGAACACACACTGGAGAAAAACCTTTTGTCTCAGTGTGATGAGTCCTTTGAACAGAGTTGGGCTCTAAAGAAACAAATGAGTATTCATGAGTTAGAAAAGAATGATTTGCCTGGTAATTGTTCTGCTTGTACACTGACCCTGAAAAAAACATATTTTAAAATCTTTAAGTCAGAGAGGAAATATGAACACACACATGAAAACTCACGAAAGAGAAAAGCCTCTCCTCTGTTTGTAGTGCCTTCAAAGCCTCAGGATATTACTAAAGGTATCGCCTCCACTTTAGAACAAATATTCCTTGTTAAGAGGTTGTTTTTTTACGTTATAATGGCACCACCTCCCATAGTTTACCTTGAGAAATACAGAATTATTTTTAATTCAGAATTATAAACTGTTATTTACAATGTTGTAAATACAACATGTCATTTTATTGTTGTCAGTGCAGAATAAAAGTGATGGAAAAATGTTGACTAAAATATGTTTATCAATTATTTTACTTAACCACATTTTGCATTAATAAAATTGTATATTGTTTTCTGTTGCATGTGTGAAGGATGAATTTAAGTTTTAAGCTAAGATGTCTCAGTGCAAGGAACTGGACTGAGGAGTGATCCACCTCTGACCTTGAGGGTAATACATTTGTTTGAAGCTTTTGTTTCAGGGAGACCATGGAAGTAACATAATTAACGACTTGTGAAACTGGGATGGAGATATAACAGCAACCTCAACTCTCAACCTCAACAGAACTGGAAACTCTGCTGGTCTTTCTCTAATTGTATTGTACAATTAAATGTGTGTCTTTTAACCAAGATGTAATTTCTCATTATTGTTAATGCGTCAGATTCTAACCTGACAAATTGGTCCTGCATCTGCCAGAAAGATAAGTTACCTCTGAGGAGAGAGCGAGCCAAGATTTCCTTTTTTGTTTCGTCCCAACATCTGGTTCTGACATGAACTAAGATAGCCCTTCATTTCTCCAAAACCATGTAACAGAGTCCACTGTGAAGCCTATACAGTTTTCTGAGTCTGAAATACCGTCGAGGATGTTTGTGCGGATGATATTTGTGCTGAAGCTGCTTGAATATGCCTGGGCAATGGTCAACAAACAACCTTGAGATCAGGTCCGTCACTTCTTTTTTGCTGGACTCTATCATCTTCCTGGTCCATATTCTGAATTATATTCTCGGTTCTCAGTGAAAACTTTACTTTAATCAATCATCTAGATTACACACACATTTCAAATAATCATTTAATAACTGATCATCTTTCATATTTAGTTCATATTAAATAATCATTGTCTTGCATTAAAATCTATTCACTGTAACAACCCAAATTCTTCAGTACAGGTCACATCGACACTCACACTGAGAAAGAAAAAGCAAGCCAGCAAGTCTCTGGGAACCAAGGACACATCTGCTTAATTCAACTGATAAACAGATTCTCTCTAGACCAGGGGTAGGGAACCTGGTCCAGAAAGAGCTGCAGTGGGTGCAGGTTTTTGTTCCAACCGATCAAGCATGTACAGTTTAACCAATGAGGTTTTCAGCTGAACAAGCAACACCAGACTGAAAATCAACTGATTACACTCCTAAGACACCTGATTGGATAAAAGCCGTGGGTTACGCGAGAAGTCAAGGCTGTTCTCAACAAGAAGAAAGTTGCCTTCAGGAGCAGAGACAAGGAGGCCATGAAGGCTGCACAGCAGGAGGTAAAACTCTGTGTGAGGGAAGCTAAGGACACCTACAGGAGGAAGGTGGAAGAAAAGCTGAGGGAGAACAACATGAGGGACGTCTGGGAAGGTGTGAGGACCATCACTGATCTTAACACAAAGACCAAAGCCACAGGGGGGACTACTGAGAGGGCTAATGAACTTAACACCTTCTTCAACCGCTTTGATCAGTCCCTGCCCCCCACGCCCTCATCCCCACAGCAGCCACATCTCCTTCTTCCCTCAACACACCTCCCCCCAGACACCTCATCACCCCACCTCGTCTCCCCTATTCCAAAACAATCCCTGCCTTCACTCTAATGTTTTACAACATTGGATCCTACAATTTTCCATGGTCAGGAAGGTGAGAGGCTTTGATGCTCAGTGTCGATGCTTAACAGAAGAGTGGATCATATGAAGTTAATTAGACAATACACAAAAACAAACAAAGTATTGATGCAACTAACACACATACTTTTCAATAGGTTATATTTCTAAAAGGCGTTTGTCTGTTTGAAACTAATGGAAAATGGAAAACCTTTTAAGGAGTTCCAGGCACAGAAAGACATTATATTCCATGTTAAGTTGGTAACAGGTAACTCCACTGAGTTTATCTCAAGTTCACAAAAAAGGTCAGTAAGTAAGTAAGTAATTCTTATTTGTATAGCGCTTTTCTAGACCAGGGTCACAGAGCAATGAATTCACGAGAGATCCATCTCCTAATGTCATACTGTAATGTGGTTCTAATGCATTAACAAATGTATTTTGTATTTATTATTCATTTACATATACAAATAACACTTATTTACTTTTTTCCTCCTCCTTGTGTGTAATTTTTCCAGTATATATTAATCCCTCAAAACATTAGTTTTTAAGTTAGTTGAAGAAATGTTTTGAAACAAACTCATATATAAAAGAATAAAATTGCAGCTTATTTAGTTTAATAAAGTTTTACCTTACCTTACCTTAATAAATGTCAAGGCCTAATTACGTCTTGTGACGTCATTTCCTTTCCGCATGCGGAAGTGAGCACATCCCACTGTGAATCCTGTACTGACTCCGCCCTTTTCTCCACTTTCTTCTCTGACCAGTAGAAGTTTCTTTGTTCGTGGATCACACGTTGGATGAACATGGACAGACTTTCAAGCTTGAAAGATTCCTTCAAGCAGCGGCTGATAACTGCAGTCGACGATCATCTGCTGCCAAGTTTTCTCTCCAAACTTCTCTGCTATGAACGAGAGCTAGAAAGAGACAGAACCCTGCTGGAGATGGTGACCAAGAAACCAGGTTCGTACAGACTTGTACACAAGTCAAGTTGCTTTGCTATTAACGTTCCGTCTTTACGCGCTGAAACGTTTGTATACGAGTCATTCAAATGAAACCAAAGTATTGTGATCACTGTGACACTAGCTGCGAACTAAACCCTCATTTGAGAAGAAAAAATGTGATAAAATTGGAAGTAAGCAGCAAATAAAAAGCGTCAAAAAGCCTCCGCAGCCGAGACATCAGATAAGGGACCGTCTACAAATTACTTAGAACGACAAAAATGTAATCTTGAAAGATTTGGATTCATTTAACTAAACGAATATGTTTCAAACGTATTTCTTTCACGAATATGAAACCTTTATATAATGCCACTACAATTGTTGACAAATGCCAGAACGCAATGATCTCACAAAATGGTGGATCTTGATAGTATGAATATTCAGGTTAACGCCTCTAGTCATCAGTGCATGTAGGATTGGTCAGTGATTCTAAACACTTCTCCTAAGATGGCCGCCTCACGTGGTCGTTGTGAAGAGTTACCGCAGATTTCTTCTTGAGAGAATCTGTTCAGTTCCCAGCAACTCACTGGTTTGTTATGTCTTTCAGTGCGAGTTCTCACACAGGTTCTCAGTTTACTGAGATTTTCAGATTGAATTCATGAATTAAATACGAAATATTATCAGTTATTTAAGTGATTATTTTATATGAATTAAATACGAAAGATTATCAGTTATTTAAATAATTATTTTAGTATGAATTAAATATGAAAGATTATCAGTTATTTAAGTGATTATTTAAATGTGTGTTGAATCTAGATGATAGATTACAGTAAAGTTGTCATATCCTAACACAACCTTCATTCTGACTTGAATGACAGGAGAGGTGTGGATGTGGATAAAGGAGGACGAGGAAGGACCTGATAAGATTCTCAACCCTCTTTACAGTTTTTACAAGATTTACAAGATTTCCTTTGAAAAAATGCAATATCCTCTAACGACATCCGATTACGTTGCTCGGAGGTCACCAAGGTAAACGTTCAGTCTGTGTGTGCATTTGCACGAACAATGTCGGACTCCGTAGTGTTCTCTGGACCCCTTCCCTATATGGCCAATGATGATATGTTTACTCGCTATTCATCATTTAATCGCTGGTTGTCGGAGTGGTGCCCCGCAAATGGGGTTGGCTTTGTTAACAACTGGAAAACCTTCTGGGGAAAACCTGGTCTGCTTAGGAGAGACTGCATCCATCCCACGTTGGAAGGAGCATCTCTCTTGTCTAGCAGTGTTGAGAGTTTTAGTGTAACGTGACTCAGAGCACAGATCAGAAGGCAGAACTGCAGTCTTCCACACTCTTCTGCCCTTCTCCCACAACAGCCACCCACCTCTAACCGCATAGAGAGGGTCAATCTGACCCGCTTAATAAAACCAAGTAAAAATGTCAGTAGAAGAGCTGGTAAAGAAAATCTAATTCAAATAAATCTAAATCAAATAAATACTACCATTGTAGAGGACAGGAGAATTAAGTGCGGATTGTTGAATATCCGATCCCTGTCCTCAAAAGCTGCACTAATTAATGAACTTATATCAGATAAAACCATTGACTTATTCTGCTTAACCGAAACCTGGCTGTCTATAGATGATTACGTATCTTTAAATGAATCAACACCACCCAGCCACACTAACTCTAACGCCCCTCGACGCTCTGGTCGAGGAGGTGGAGTCGCAGCCATCATCAACTCATGTCTGTCAACCTTTACTAGACCACAATGTGATTTCAACTCTTTTGAAAGTATTATACTTAGCGTATCTAATACAACCTTGAGATCAGGTCACTTCTCTTTGTTGGAGTCTATCGTCCCCCTGGACCTTATTCTGAATTCTTGTCTGAGTTCCCTGAGTTCTTGACCAGCCTGGTGCTTAAATCAGATAAAGTGATTATTGTTGGTGACTTTAACATCCATGTTGATATGGTCCATGATAGCTTAGCTAACAGGTTTAACTCTATCCTGGAGTCATTTGGTTTCTCTCAGTACGTACATGAACCGACTCACTGTTTTAAGCACACATTAGATCTTGTCCTAGCATACGGACTTGAAATTAAAAATGTTATTGTCTCTCCTCAGAATTCAGTTCTCTCTGACCATCAATTAATAACCTTTGATTTCATTTTAAAAGACCCAAGTCTACAGAGCATGAGCACTCTCAAAAGATGTCTGTCTGAAAGTGCCGTTACCAAGTTTATGGAAACAATTCCCTAGCCTCAGTGTGTCAAGAAACTCTACCCATAGTCACCCCGACATTGATAACTTTGTGGGCAGTTTTACAGACTCGTTGCATAATACGCTTGACTTCATCGCACCACTAACTCAAAAGGCTGTTAACAGAAGTAGTCTTGCTCCCTGGTATACTCAGGAAACACGTAAATTAAATAGGTTTCTAGACGACTAGAGAAGAAATGGCGTTCATCAAAACATAATGAATTCTACCAGGACTGGCAGGATAAGTTAAAAATATACAAGGCATCTCTTCGGAAAGCCAGAGCCAGCTACTACTCATCACTTATAGAAGCAAATAAGAATAACCCCAAGTTCTTATTCAGCACTGTAGCCAGGCTGACACGGAGCCATCAGTCCATCAGTCCATCAGTCCATCCCTCCTCATCTCAGTAGCAGTGACTTCATGAACTTTTTTAATGAAAAAATTGTAACTATCAGAGGAAAGATTCAAGACCTCCTAGATTCTTCTAATACAACCAGTGCAGCCTCACCGGACACAGACACTATGACTGATACATATTTTGACTCCTTTCTACCAGTGAGTCCTCGACAGCTGTCCCAGGTTGTTTCCTCCTCAAAGTCCACAACATGTCTTCTCGATCCTATTCCCACATGGCTACTTAAAGAACTGTTCCCCTTACTTAGCACTTTCATACTTGACATTATTAACCTGTCAATAACATCCGGCTATGTGCCTCAGATTTTTAAAGTTGCAGTAATTAAACCTCTGCTTAAAAAACCCACTCTTGATCCAGAGGTCCTCACTAACTATAGTTAGAGCCTATCTCTAATCTTGTCTTCATTTCAAAACTTCTGGAGAAAGTGGTAACAAGTCAGCTCTGTGATTATCTCCAGGACAATGATCAATTTGAGGTGTTTCAGTCTGGTTTTAGGGAACACCACAGCACAGAGACCGCCCTGGTAAAAGTAAGTAACGACCTACTGATGGCCTCTGATCAGGGCCATGTTTCAGTTCTTGTTCTTCTAGATCTCAGTGCTGCATTTGACACTGTCGACCACCAAATCCTTCTACAGAGGCTAGAAAACCATTTATGCATTCGTGGAACTGCTCTTAACTGGTTTAAATCTTACCTGTCGGATAGAACGCACTATGTACATGTCAACCACCTCTCATCGACACACACTAAGATCAGCTATGGTGTCCCACAAGGTTCTGTTCTTGGTCCTTTTACTATTCACAATCTATATGCTCCCACTAGGGGACTTGATTAGAAGACACTCTATACATTTTCACTGTTATGCTGATGACACCCAACTTTACTTGTCCATGAAGCCAGATGAAAGAAATCAGCTAACACAATTACAGTCCTGTATTACAGATATCAAGTCCTGGATGACCAAAAACTTCCTCCTACTGAACTCGGAAAAGACTGAGGTTTTACTAGTTGGTCCGCAACATCTCAGACAATCATTTACTAATGATCTAGCTTTACAAAATGGACTTGCTCCTGCTACTAGCACCGCTGTAAAGAATCTGGGTGTATGCTTTGACGAGGACTTGTCATTTAACTCACACATAAAACAAATCTCACTGCTTACTTCCACCTTCGTAACATTTCAAAAATCAGGCACTTCCTTCCTTTAGATGCTGCTGAGAAGCTCATCCATGCTTTTGTAACCTCCAGGCTGGACTATTGTAACTCCCTTCTCTCAGGATGTTCTAAAAAGTCTCTCAGAACTCTTCAGCTCATTCAGAACTCTGCAGCTCGTGTTCGGACTAAGACTAAGAGGCGCGAACACATTTCCCCTGTACTGTCTTCCCTACATTGGCTTCCTGTAGAATTTAGAATACAATTTAAAATCCTTCTCCTAACCGATAAAGCCTTACATGGTCTAGCACCAACATACATTAAAGATTTAATCCAAACTTACCAACCCTCAAGGACCTTACGATCCTTAAACTCTGATCTATTAGTTATACCACAAATCTCTAAATGTAGATTCGGAGCCAGGGCCTTCAGTTTTCAAGCCCCTCTGCTGTGGAACAAACTACCGGCTTCAGTCCGGAGGGCAGACACTCTCTCTATGTTTAAAAACAATCTTAAAACCTTACTTTTCGATAAAGCCTATAACTAACTTAACTGTTTATCTTTAGCTGCTATAACTAACAAAACTGTTTATCTTAGCTGCTATAGGCTGAGAATGCTGGAGGAGTTTTAGACACCGAGCTCTGTATATCCTTCTTTTCTGCATTACATTCATCACCTGTGCAGTTTAAACCCACACCTTTTTATTTCTCTCCCGGAGCCCCAGGGGCTCCACCTCCAGAGCTGCTGCTGATCCAGGATCTTCACCACGTCATCAGAAAACATCAATTGAGACTTTATTAATAGTTTATAATCGTTCTTTTAAAATATTTTTTGACATAGATCACACTGTTATAAAGGAGTTCAGACGAGTGTAAATGTGTACATTTTTCCTCTAAGCTTGTAAATTTGCTGAGAATTAAACTCAATATTTAACTTATGTTAACGTAATTTTCTTCCATTAGACCTGATCTTATAACATATGTAGATAAATGGATAGTTTTTCCTTTGAGGATCAATAAAGTGTCTGTGTGTACGTAAAAATACAATCCAATGATTATTTTTAATCTTACTGATAACACAGATATTACACAGGGATCAGACTTTCCTAGCAGTGATAAATGATATAACATGACAGTATTACGAGATGCTTAATAACTGTAAAATGTAATCACTGACTTGTGAATTTCAAATATATACCTTGCTACTGATACAACACCAACAAGAGTTCATCAATATTTGATTGGTCAGTGACTCAGGTGTGTTTGTGTCGCTGCAGATGTTCAGCAGCTGCTGGTGATCAAAGAAGAAGTTGAGGAACAGAAGTGCAGCTTCAGTCTGATTAAGGAGGAACAAGAACATGAACTCATTAAAGAAGAAGAGGCGGAGAATATACAAGATGAAGAAGAAAATGCCTCCCAGTTCTTCCACACTCCTGTTGATGTGAAGAATGAATATGACAACGACACCAACAACCTGACTCCACAAATGAAGGCAGAAGATGATGGAGACAACTGTGGAGGACCAGAACCAGCCAGCTACTTGCATACACCTCTCCATCCTGACCACCAGAGGGGGCTGTCTTCTGAATCTGACACTGATGACAGTGAAGACTGGAGAGAAACCAGTAACACTCAGTCAGGATCAAACTCTGTGGAGATTCCAAAAGTTCATGTCAGTGAGAAGAAAGATAAAGATCACAAATCACTGATCTGCTCTGGATGTGGGAAGAAATGTTCTTCTAAATCTGGACTGACTATCCACACAAAAGTCTGCTCTCTAGGACCTTTAAGTTGTTCTCATTGTGGAAAAGGTTTTGTAAAGAGAAAGAGCCTGAAGAGACACATGAGAACTCACACTGGAGAAAAACCTTTTACCTGCTCGCAGTGTGGTAAATCTTTTACTCAGAATGGGAATCTGAAGACACACATGAGAACTCACAATGGAGAAAAACCTTTTAGCTGCTCTCAATGTGGTAAATCATTTACTCTGAGAGGGAGTTTGAAGATACATATGAGTCAGCACACTGGAGAAAAACCTTTCACTTGCTCGCAGTGTGGCAATTGTTATGCATGTGCATTTAGCTTCAAAAAACACATGAGAACACACACTGGAGAAAACCCTTTCACCTGCTCTCAGTGTGGTCAATCATTTAAAAACAGAGGGAGCCTGAATGTACACTTGAGAACTCACACTGGAGAAAAACCTTACACTTGCTCGCAGTGTGGAAAATCATTTACTGTTAGAGGGAATTTGAACAAACACATGAGAACTCACACTGGAGAAAAACCTTTTACCTGCTCTCAATGTGGTAAATCTTTTACTGATGGAGGGTATTTGAAGAAACACATGAGAACTCACACTGGAGAAAAACCTTTTACCTGCTCTCAATGTGGTAAATCTTTTACTGATAGAAGGTATTTGAAGAAACACATGAGAACTCACACTGGAGAAAAACCTTTTACCTGCTCTCAATGTGGTAAATCTTTTACTGATAGAGGGAGTTTGAAGAATCACATGAGAACTCACACTGGAGAAAAACCTTTTACCTGCTCTCAATGTGGTAAATCTTTTACTGATAGAGGGTATTTGAAGATACACATGAGAACTCACACTGGAGAAAAACCTTTCATTTGCTCACTGTGTGGTAATTGTTATGCATGTGCAAAACGTTTGAGATCACACATGAGAACTCATACTGGAGAAAAACCTTTCGTCTGCTTGCAGTGTGATAAATGTTTTACTTGGAGAGAGAGTTTGAAGAAACACATGAGAACTCACACAGGATGAAGACCGTATACCTGCTCTCAGTGTGATAAGTCCTTTGAACAGAGTTGAGCTCTAATGAAACAAACGAGTATTCACGAGTTAGAAAATAATGATTTGCCTGGTAATTGTTCTGCTTGTCCACTGGCCCTGAAAAAAACATCTTTTAAAATCTTTAAGTCAGAGAGGAAATATGAAAACACACATGAAAACTCACGAAAGAGAAAAGCCTCTCCTCTGTTTGTAGTGCCTTCAAAGCCTCAGGATATTACTAAAGGTATCGCCTCCACTTTAGAACAAATATTCCTTGTTAATTCCTTATTTTTTTACGTTATAATGGGACCACCTCCCATAGTTTACCTTGAGAAACACAGAATTATTTTTAATTCAGAATTATAAACTGTTATTGACAATGTTGTAAATACAACATGTCAATTTATTGTTGTCAGTGCAGAATAAAAGTGATGGGAAAAATGTTGACTAAAATATGTTTATCAATTATTTTACTTAACCACATTTTGCATTAATAAAATTGTATATTGTTTTCTGTTGCATGTGTGAAGGTTGAATTTAAGTTTTAAGCTAAGATGTCTCAGTGCAAGGAACTGGACTGAAGAGTGATCCACCTCTGACCTTGAGGGTAATACATTTGTTTGAAGCTTTTGTTTCAGGGAGACCATGGAAGTAACATAATTAACGACTTATGAAACTGGGATGGAGATATAACAGCAACCTCAACTCTCAACCTCAACAGAACTGGAAACTCTGCTGGTCTTTCTCTAATTGTATTGTACAATTAAATGTGTGTCTTTTAACCAAGATGTAATTTCTCATTATTGTTAATGCGTCAGATTCTAACCTGACAAATTGGTCCTGCATCTGCCAGAAAGATAAGTTACCTCTGAGGAGAGAGCGAGCCAAGATTTCCTTTTTTGTTTCGTCCCAACATCTGGTTCTGACATGAACTAAGATAGCCCTTCATTACTCCAAAACCATGTAACAGAGCCCACTGTGAAGCCTATACAGTTTTCTGAGTCTGAAATACCGTTGAGGATGTTTGTGCGGATGATATTTGTGCTGAAGCTGCTTCAATATGCCTGGGCAATGGTCAACAAACAACCTTGAGATCAGGTCCGTCACTTCTTTTTTGCTGGACTCTATCATCTTCCTGGTCCATATTCTGAATTATATTCTCGGTTCTCAGTGAAAACTTTACTTTAATCAATCATCTAGATTACACACACATTTCAAATAATCATTTAATAACTGATCATCTTTCATATTTAGTTCATATTAAATAATCATTGTCTTGCATTAAAATCTATTCACTGTAACAACCCAAATTCTTCAGTACAGGTCACATCGACACTCACACTGAGAAAGAAAAAGCAAGCCAGCAAGTCTCTGGGAACCAAGGACACATCTGCTTAATTCAACTGATAAACAGATTCTCTCTAGACCAGGGGTAGGGAACCTGGTCCAGAAAGAGCCGTATTGGGTGCAGGTTTTTGTTCCAACCGATCAAGCATGTACAGTTTAACCAATGAGGTTTTCAGCTGAACAAGCAACACCAGACTGACAATCAACTGATTACACTCCTAAGACACCTGATTGGATAAAAGCCGTGGGTTACGCGAGAAGTCAAGGCTGTTCTCAACAAGAAGAAAGTTGCCTTCAGGAGCAGAGACAAGGAGGCCATGAAGGCTGCACAGCAGGAGGTAAAACTCTGTGTGAGGGAAGCTAAGGACACCTACAGGAGGAAGGTGGAAGAAAAGCTGAGGGAGAACAACATGAGGGACGTCTGGGAAGGTGTGAGGACCATCACTGGTCTTAACACAAAGACCAAAGCCACAGGGGGGACTACTGAGAGGGCTAAAGAACTTAACACCTTCTTCAACCGCTTTGATCAGTCCCTGCCCCCCACGGCAGCCACATTTCCTTCTCATCCATGCTTTTGTAACCTCCAGGCTGGACTATTGTAACTCTCTTCTCTCAGGATGTTCTAAAAAGTCTCTCAGAACTCTTCAGCTCATTCAGAACTCTGCAGCTCGTGTTCGGACTAAGACTAAGAGGCGCGAACACATTTCCCCTGTACTGTCTTCCCTACATTGGCTTCCTGTAGAATTTAGAATACAATTTAAAATCCTTCTCCTAACCGATAAAGCCTTACATGGTCTAGCACCAACATACATTAAAGATTTAATCCAAACTTACCAACCCTCAAGGACCTTACGATCCTTAAACTCTGATCTATTAGTTATACCACAAATCTCTAAATGTAGATTCGGAGCCAGGGCCTTCAGTTTTCAAGCCCCTCTGCTGTGGAACAAACTACCGGCTTCAGTCCGGAGGGCAGACACTCTCTCTATGTTTAAAAACAATCTTAAAACCTTACTTTTCGATAAAGCCTATAACTAACTTAACTGTTTATCTTTAGCTGCTATAACTAACAAAACTGTTTATCTTAGCTGCTATAGGCTGAGAATGCTGGAGGAGTTTTAGACACCGAGCTCTGTATATCCTTCTTTTCTGCATTACATTCATCACCTGTGCAGTTTAAACCCACACCTTTTTATTTCTCTCCCGGAGCCCCAGGGCTCCACCTCCAGAGCTGCTGCTGATCCAGGATCTTCACCACGTCATCAGAAAACATCAATTGAGACTTTATTAATAGTTTATAATCGTTCTTTTAAAATATTTTTTGACATAGATCACACTGTTATAAAGGAGTTCAGACGAGTGTAAATGTGTACATTTTTCCTCTAAGCTTGTAAATTTGCTGAGAATTAAACTCAATATTTAACTTATGTTAACGTAATTTTCTTCCATTAGACCTGATCTTATAACATATGTAGATAAATGGATAGTTTTTCCTTTGAGGATCAATAAAGTGTCTGTGTGTACGTAAAAATACAATCCAATGATTATTTTTAATCTTACTGATAACACAGATATTACACAGGGATCAGACTTTCCTAGCAGTGATAAATGATATAACATGACAGTATTACGAGATGCTTAATAACTGTAAAATGTAATCACTGACTTGTGAATTTCAAATATATACCTTGCTACTGATACAACACCAACAAGAGTTCATCAATATTTGATTGGTCAGTGACTCAGGTGTGTTTGTGTCGCTGCAGATGTTCAGCAGCTGCTGGTGATCAAAGAAGAAGTTGAGGAACAGAAGTGCAGCTTCAGTCTGATTAAGGAGGAACAAGAACATGAACTCATTAAAGAAGAAGAGGCGGAGAATATACAAGATGAAGAAGAAAATGCCTCCCAGTTCTTCCACACTCCTGTTGATGTGAAGAATGAATATGATGATGACACCAACAACCTGACTCCACAAATGAAGGCAGAAGATGATGGAGACAACTGTGGAGGACCAGAACCAGCCAGCTACTTGCATACACCTCTCCATCCTGACCACCAGAGGGGGCTGTCTTCTGAATCTGACACCGATGACAGTGAAGACTGGAGAGAAACCAGTAACACTCAGTCAGGATCAAACTCTGTGGAGATTCCAAAAGTTCATGTCAGTGAGAAGAAAGATAAAGATCACAAATCACTGATCTGCTCTGGATGTGGGAAGAAATGTTCTTCTAAATCTGGACTGACTATCCACACAAAAGTCTGCTCTCTAGGACCTTTAAGTTGTTCTCATTGTGGAAAAGGTTTTGTAAAGAGAAAGAGCCTGAAGAGACACATGAGAACTCACACTGGAGAAAAACCTTTTACCTGCTCGCAGTGTGGTAAATCTTTTACTCAGAATGGGAATCTGAAGACACACATGAGAACTCACAATGGAGAAAAACCTTTTAGCTGCTCTCAATGTGGTAAATCATTTACTCTGAGAGGGAGTTTGAAGATACATATGAGTCAGCACACTGGAGAAAAACCTTTCACTTGCTCGCAGTGTGGCAATTGTTATGCATGTGCATTTAGCTTCAAAAAACACATGAGAACACACACTGGAGAAAACCCTTTCACCTGCTCTCAGTGTGGTCAATCATTTAAAAACAGAGGGAGCCTGAATGTACACTTGAGAACTCACACTGGAGAAAAACCTTACACTTGCTCGCAGTGTGGAAAATCATTTACTGTTAGAGGGAATTTGAACAAACACATGAGAACTCACACTGGAGAAAAACCTTTTACCTGCTCTCAATGTGGTAAATCTTTTACTGATGGAGGGTATTTGAAGAAACACATGAGAACTCACACTGGAGAAAAACCTTTTACCTGCTCTCAATGTGGTAAATCTTTTACTGATAGAAGGTATTTGAAGAAACACATGAGAACTCACACTGGAGAAAAACCTTTTACCTGCTCTCAATGTGGTAAATCTTTTACTGATAGAGGGTATTTGAAGATACACATGAGAACTCACACTGGAGAAAAACCTTTCATTTGCTCACTGTGTGGTAATTGTTATGCATGTGCAAAACGTTTGAGATCACACATGAGAACTCATACTGGAGAAAAACCTTTCGTCTGCTTGCAGTGTGATAAATGTTTTACTTGGAGAGAGAGTTTGAAGAAACACATGAGAACTCACACAGGATGAAGACCGTATACCTGCTCTCAGTGTGATAAGTCCTTTGAACAGAGTTGAGCTCTAATGAAACAAACAAGTATTCACGAGTTAGAAAATAATGATTTGCCTGGTAATTGTTCTGCTTGTCCACTGGCCCTGAAAAAAACATCTTTTAAAATCTTTAAGTCAGAGAGGAAATATGAAAACACACATGAAAACTCACGAAAGAGAAAAGCCTCTCCTCTGTTTGTAGTGCCTTCAAAGCCTCAGGATATTACTAAAGGTATCGCCTCCACTTTAGAACAAATATTCCTTGTTAATTCCTTATTTTTTTACGTTATAATGGGACCACCTCCCATAGTTTACCTTGAGAAACACAGAATTATTTTTAATTCAGAATTATAAACTGTTATTGACAATGTTGTAAATACAACATGTCAATTTATTGTTGTCAGTGCAGAATAAAAGTGATGGGAAAAATGTTGACTAAAATATGTTTATCAATTATTTTACTTAACCACATTTTGCATTAATAAAATTGTATATTGTTTTCTGTTGCATGTGTGAAGGTTGAATTTAAGTTTTAAGCTAAGATGTCTCAGTGCAAGGAACTGGACTGAGGAGTGATCCACCTCTGACCTTGAGGGTAATACATTTGTTTGAAGCTTTTGTTTCAGGGAGACCATGGAAGTAACATAATTAACGACTTGTGAAACTGGGATGGAGATATAACAGCAACCTCAACTCTCAACCTCAACAGAACTGGAAACTCTGCTGGTCTTTCTCTAATTGTATTGTACAATTAAATGTGTGTCTTTTAACCAAGATGTAATTTCTCATTATTGTTAATGCGTCAGATTCTAACCTGACAAATTGGTCCTGCATCTGCCAGAAAGATAAGTTACCTCTGAGGAGAGAGCGAGCCAAGATTTCCTTTTTTGTTTCGTCCCAACATCTGGTTCTGACATGAACTAAGATAGCCCTTCATTTCTCCAAAACCATGTAACAGAGTCCACTGTGAAGCCTATACAGTTTTCTGAGTCTGAAATACCGTTGAGGATGTTTGTGCGGATGATATTTGTGCTGAAGCTGCTTCAATATGCCTGGGCAATGGTCAACAAACAACCTTGAGATCAGGTCCGTCACTTCTTTTTTGCTGGACTCTATCATCTTCCTGGTCCATATTCTGAATTATATTCTCGGTTCTCAGTGAAAACTTTACTTTAATCAATCATCTAGATTACACACACATTTCAAATAATCATTTAATAACTGATCATCTTTCATATTTAGTTCATATTAAATAATCATTGTCTTGCATTAAAATCTATTCACTGTAACAACCCAAATTCTTCAGTACAGGTCACATCGACACTCACACTGAGAAAGAAAAAGCAAGCCAGCAAGTCTCTGGGAACCAAGGACACATCTGCTTAATTCAACTGATAAACAGATTCTCTCTAGACCAGGGGTAGGGAACCTGGTCCAGAAAGAGCCGTATTGGGTGCAGGTTTTTGTTCCAACCGATCAAGCATGTACAGTTTAACCAATGAGGTTTTCAGCTGAACAAGCAACACCAGACTGACAATCAACTGATTACACTCCTAAGACACCTGATTGGATAAAAGCCGTGGGTTACGCGAGAAGTCAAGGCTGTTCTCAACAAGAAGAAAGTTGCCTTCAGGAGCAGAGACAAGGAGGCCATGAAGGCTGCACAGCAGGAGGTAAAACTCTGTGTGAGGGAAGCTAAGGACACCTACAGGAGGAAGGTGGAAGAAAAGCTGAGGGAGAACAACATGAGGGACGTCTGGGAAGGTGTGAGGACCATCACTGGTCTTAACACAAAGACCAAAGCCACAGGGGGGACTACTGAGAGGGCTAATGAACTTAACACCTTCTTCAACCGCTTTGATCAGTCCCTGCCCCCCACGGCAGCCACATTTCCTTCTTCCCTCAACACACCTCCCCCCAGACACCTCATCACCCCACCTCGTCTCCCCTATTCCAAAACAATCCCTGCCTTCACTCTAATGTTTTACAACATTGGATCCTACAATTTTCCATGGTCAGGAAGGTGAGAGGCTTTGATGCTCAGTGTCGATGCTTTACAGAAGAGTGGATCATATGAAGTTAATTAGACAATACACAAAAACAAACAAAGTATTGATGCAACTAACACACATACTTTTCAATAGGTTATATTTCTAAAAGGCGTTTGTCTGTTTGAAACTAATGGAAAATGGAAAACCTTTCAAGGAGTTCCAGGCACAGAAAGACATTATATTCCATGTTAAGTTGGTAACAGGTAACTCCACTGAGTTTATCTCAAGTTCACAAAAAAGGTCAGTAAGTAAGTAAGTAATTCTTATTTGTATAGCGCTTTTCTAGACCAGGGTCACAGAGCAATGAATTCACGAGAGATCCATCTCCTAATGTCATACTGTAATGTGGTTCTAATGCATTAACAAATGTATTTTGTATTTATTATTCATTTACATATACAAATAACACTTATTTACTTTTTTCCTCCTCCTTGTGTGTAATTTTTCCAGTATATATTAATCGCTTAAATCATTTGTTTTTAAGTTAGTTAAAGAAATGTTTTGAAAAAAACTCATATATAAAAGAATAAAATTGCAGCTTATTTAGTTTAATAAAGTTTTACCTTGCCTTACCTTAATAAATGTCAAGGCCTAATTACGTCTTGTGACGTCATTTCCTTTCCGCATGCGGAAGTGAGCACATCCCACTGTGAATCCTGTACTGACTCCGCCCTTTTCTCCACTTTCTTCTCTGACCAGTAGAAGTTTCTTTGTTCGTGGATCACACGTTGGATGAACATGGACAGACTTTCAAGCTTGAAAGATTCCTTCAAGCAGCGGCTGATAACTGCAGTCGACGATCATCTGCTGCCAAGTTTTCTCTCCAAACTTCTCTGCTATGAACGAGAGCTAGAAAGAGACAGAACCCTGCTGGAGATGGTGACCAAGAAACCAGGTTCGTACAGACTTGTACACAAGTCAAGTTGCTTTGCTATTAACGTTCCGTCTTTACGCGCTGAAACGTTTGTATACGAGTCATTCAAATGAAACCAAAGTATTGTGATCACTGTGACACTAGCTGCGAACTAAACCCTCATTTGAGAAGAAAAAATGTGATAAAATTGGAAGTAACAGCAAAAAAAAAGCGTCAAAAAGCCTCCGCAGCCGAGACATCAGATAAGGGGCCGTCTACAAATTACTTAGAACGACAAAAATGTAATCTTGAAAGATTTGGATTCATTAAACTAAACGAATATGTTTCAAACGTATTTCTTTCACGAATATGAAACCTTTATATAATGCCACTACAATTGTTGACAAATGCCAGAACGCAATGATCTCACAAAATGGTGGATCTTGATAGTATGAATATTCAGGTTAACGCCTCTAGTCATCAGTGCATGTAGGATTGGTCAGTGATTCTAAACACTTCTCCTAAGATGGCCGCCTCACGTGGTCGTTGTGAAGAGTTACCGCAGATTTCTTCTTGAGAGAATCTGTTCAGTTCCCAGCAACTCACTGGTTTGTTATGTCTTTCAGTGCGAGTTCTCACACATGTTCTCAGTTTACTCAGATTTTCAGATTGAATTCATGAATTAAATACGAAATATTATCAGTTATTTAAGTGATTATTTTATATGAATTAAATACGAAAGATTATCAGTTATTTAAATAATTATTTTAGTATGAATTAAATATGAAAGATTATCAAGTTATTTAAGTGATTATTTAAATGTGTGTTGAATCTAGATGATAGATTACAGTAAAGTTGTCATATCCTAACACAACCTTCATTCTGACTTGAATGACAGGAGAGGTGTGGATGTGGATAAAGGAGGACGAGGAAGGACCTGATAAGATTCTCAACCCTCTTTACAGTTTTTACAAGATTTACAAGATTTCCTTTGAAAAAATGCAATATCCTCTAACGACATCCGATTACGTCGCTCGGAGGTCACCAAGGTGAACGTTCAGTCTGTGTGTGCATTTGCACGAACAATGTCGGACTCCGTAGTGTTCTCTGGACCCCTTCCCTATATGGCCAATGATGATATGTTTACTCGCTATTCATCATTTAATCGCTGGTTGTCGGAGTGGTGCCCCGCAAATGGGGTTGGCTTTGTTAACAACTGGAAAACCTTCTGGGGAAAACCTGGTCTGCTTAGGAGAGACTGCATCCATCCCACGTTGGAAGGAGCATCTCTCTTGTCTAGCAGTGTTGAGAGTTTTAGTGTAACGTGACTCAGAGCACAGATCAGAAGGCAGAACTGCAGTCTTCCACACTCTTCTGCCCTTCTCCCACAACAGCCACCCGCCTCTAACCACATAGAGAGGGTCAATCTGACCCGCTTAATAAAACCAAGTAAAAATGTCAGTAGAAGAGCTGGTAAAGAAAATCTAATTCAAACAAATCTAAATCAAATAAATACTACCATTGTAGAGGACAGGAGAATTAAGTGTGGATTGTTGAATATCCGATTCCTGTCCTCAAAAGCTGCACTAATTAATGAACTTATATCAGATAAAACCATTGACTTATTCTGCTTAACCGAAACCTGGCTGTCTATAGATGATTACGTATCTTTAAATGAATCAACACCACCCAGCCACACTAACTTTAACGCCCCTCGACGCTCTGGTCGAGGAGGTGGAGTCGCAGCCATCATCAACTCATGTCTGTCAACCTTTACTAGACCACAATGTGATTTCAACTCTTTTGAAAGTATTATACTTAGCGTATCTAATACAACCTTGAGATCAGGTCACTTCTCTTTGTTGGAGTCTATCGTCCCCCTGGACCTTATTCTGAATTCTTGTCTGAGTTCCCTGAGTTCTTGACCAGCCTGGTGCTTAAATCAGATAAAGTGATTATTGTTGGTGACTTTAACATCCATGTTGATATGGTCCATGATAGCTTAGCTAACAGGTTTAACTCTATCCTGGAGTCATTTGGTTTCTCTCAGTACGTACATGAACCGACTCACTGTTTTAAGCACACATTAGATCTTGTCCTAGCATACGGACTTGAAATTAAAAATGTTATTGTCTCTCCTCAGAATTCAGTTCTCTCTGACCATCAATTAATAACCTTTGATTTCATTTTAAAAGACCCAAGTCTACAGAGCAGGAGCACTCTCAAAAGATGTCTGTCTGAAAGTGCCGTTACCAAGTTTATGGAAACAATTCCCTAGCCTCAGTGTGTCAAGAAACTCTACCCATAGTCACCCCGACATTGATAACTTTGTGGGCAGTTTTACAGACTCGTTGCATAATACGCTTGACTCAATCGCACCACTAACTCAAAAGACTGTTAACAGAAGTAGTCTTGCTCCCTGGTATACTCAGGAAACACGTAAATTAAATAGGTTTGTAGACGACTAGAGAAGAAATGGCGTTCATCAAAACATAATGAATTCTACCAGGACTGGCAGGATAAGTTAAAAATATACAAGGCATCTCTTCGGAAAGCCAGAGCCAGCTACTACTCATCACTTATAGAAGCAAATAAGAATAACCCCAAGTTCTTATTCAGCACTGTAGCCAGGCTGACACGGAGCCATCAGTCCATTGAGCAGTCCATCAGTCCATCAGTCCATCCCTCCTCATCTCAGTAGCAGTGACTTCATGAACTTTTTTAATGAAAAAATTGTAACTATCAGAGGAAAGATTCAAGACCTCCTAGATTCTTCTAATACAACCAGTGCAGCCTCACCGGACACAGACACTATGACTGATACATATTTTGACTCCTTTCTACCAGTGAGTCCTCGACAGCTGTCCCAGGTTGTTTCCTCCTCAAAGTCCACAACATGTCTTCTCGATCCTATTCCCACATGGCTACTTAAAGAACTGTTCCCCTTACTTAGCACTTTCATACTTGACATTATTAACTTGTCAATAACATCCGGCTATGTGCTTCAGATTTTTAAAGTTGCAGTAATTAAACCTCTGCTTAAAAAACCCACTCTTGATCCAGAGGTCCTCACTAACTATAGTTAGAGCCTATCTCTAATCTTGTCTTCATTTCAAAACTTCTGGAGAAAGTGGTAACAAGTCAGCTCTGTGATTATCTCCAGGACAATGATCAATTTGAGGTGTTTCAGTCTGGTTTTAGGGAACACCACAGCACAGAGACCGCCCTGGTAAAAGTAAGTAACGACCTACTGATGGCCTCTGATCAGGGCCATGTTTCAGTTCTTGTTCTTCTAGATCTCAGTGCTGCATTTGACACTGTCGACCACCAAATCCTTCTACAGAGGCTAGAAAACCATATAGGCATTCGTGGAACTGCTCTTAACTGGTTTAAATCTTACCTGTCGGATAGAACGCACTATGTACATGTCAACCACCTCTCATCGACACACACTAAGGTCAGCTATGGTGTCCCACAAGGTTCTGTTCTTGGTCCAATACTATTCACAATCTATATGCTCCCACTAGGGGACTTGATTAGAAGACACTCTATAAACTTTCACTGTTATGCTGATGACACCCAACTTTACTTGTCCATGAAGCCAGATGAAAGAAATCAGCTAACACAATTACAGTCCTGTATTACAGATATCAAGTCCTGGATGACCAAAAACTTCCTCCTACTGAACTCGGAAAAGACTGAGGTTTTACTAGTTGGTCCGCAACATCTCAGACAATCATTTACTAATGATCTAGCTTTACAAAATGGACTTGCTCCTGCTACTAGCACCGCTGTAAAGAATCTGGGTGTATGCTTTGACGAGGACTTGTCATTTAACTCACACATAAAACAAATCTCACGGACTGCTTACTTCCACCTTCGTAACATTTCAAAAATCAGGCACTTCCTTCCTTTAGATGCTGCTGAGAAGCTCATCCATGCTTTTGTAACCTACAGGCTGGACTATTGTAACTCTCTTCTCTCAGGATGTTCTAAAAAGTCTCTCAGAACTCTTCAGCTCATTCAGAACTCTGCAGCTCGTGTTCGGACTAAGACTAAGAGGCGCGAACACATTTCCCCTGTACTGTCTTCCCTACATTGGCTTCCTGTAGAATTTAGAATACAATTTAAAATCCTTCTCCTAACCTATAAAGCCTTACATGGTCTAGCACCAACATACATTAAAGATTTAATCCAAACTTACCAACCCTCAAGGACCTTACGATCCTTAAACTCTGATCTATTAGTTATACCACAAATCTCTAAATGTAGATTCGGAGCCAGGGCCTTCAGTTTTCAAGCCCCTCTGCTGTGGAACAAACTACCGGCTTCAGTCCGGAGGGCAGACACTCTCTCTATGTTTAAAAACAATCTTAAAACCTTACTTTTCGATAAAGCCTATAACTAACTTAACTGTTTATCTTTAGCTGCTATAACTAACAAAACTGTTTATCTTAGCTGCTATAGGCTGAGAATGCTGGAGGAGTTTTAGACACCGAGCTCTGTATATCCTTCTTTTCTGCATTACATTCATCACCTGTGCAGTTTAAACCCACACCTTTTTATTTCTCTCCCGGAGCCCCAGGGCTCCACCTCCAGAGCTGCTGCTGATCCAGGATCTTCACCACGTCATCAGAAAACATCAATTGAGACTTTATTAATAGTTTATAATCGTTCTTTTAAAATATTTTTTGACATAGATCACACTGTTATAAAGGAGTTCAGACGAGTGTAAATGTGTACATTTTTCCTCTAAGCTTGTAAATTTGCTGAGAATTAAACTCAATATTTAACTTATGTTAACGTAATTTTCTTCCATTAGACCTGATCTTATAACATATGTAGATAAATGGATAGTTTTTCCTTTGAGGATCAATAAAGTGTCTGTGTGTACGTAAAAATACAATCCAATGATTATTTTTAATCTTACTGATAACACAGATATTACACCGGGATCAGACTTTCCTAGCAGTGATAAATGATATAACATGACAGTATTACGAGATGCTTAATAACTGTAAAATGTAATCACTGACTTGTGAATTTCAAATATATACCTTGCTACTGATACAACACCAACAAGAGTTCATCAATATTTGATTGGTCAGTGACTCAGGTGTGTTTGTGTCGCTGCAGATGTTCATCAGCTGCTGGTGATCAAAGAAGAAGTTGAGGAACAGAAGTGCAGCTTCAGTCTGATTAAGGAGGAACAAGAACATGAACTCATTAAAGAAGAAGAGGCGGAGAATATACAAGATGAAGAAGAAAATGCCTCCCAGTTCTTCCACACTCCTGTTGATGTGAAGAATGAATATGACAACGACACCAACAACTTGACTCCACAAATGAAGGCAGAAGATGATGGAGACAACTGTGGAGGACCAGAACCAGCCAGCTACTTGCATACACCTCTCCATCCTGACCACCAGAGGGGGCTGTCTTCTGAATCTGACACTGATGACAGTGAAGACTGGAGAGAAACCAGTAACACTCAGTCAGGTTCAAACTCTGTGGAGATTCCAAAAGTTCATGTCAGTGAGAAGAAAGATGAAGATCACAAATCACTGATCTGCTCTGGATGTGGGAAGAAATGTTCTTCTAAATCTGGACTGACTATCCACACAAAAGTCTGCTCTCTAGGACCTTTAAGTTGTTCTCATTGTGGAAAAGGTTTTGTTAAGAGAAAGAGCCTGAAGAGACACATGAGAACTCACAATGGAGAAAAACCTTTTACCTGCTCGCAGTGTGGTAAATCTTTTACTCAGAAAGGGAATCTGAAGACACACATGAGAACTCACAATGGAGAAAAACCTTTTAGCTGCTCTCAATGTGGTAAATCATTTACTCTGAGAGGGAGTTTGAAGGTACATATGAGTCAGCACACTGGAGAAAACCCTTTCATTTGCCCGCAGTGTGGTAATTGTTATGCACGTCCAATTAGTTTGAAGATACACATGAGAACTCACACTGGAGAAAAACCTTTTATATGCTCTCAGTGTGGTAAATCATTTAGTCAGAGGGGGAACCTGAACGTACACTTGAGAACTCACACTGGAGAAAAACCTTTTACCTGCTCTCAGTGTGGTAATTCATTTAAACGGAGAGCGAGTTTGAAGATGCATATGAGAACACACACCGGAGAAAAACCTTTCACTTGCTCGCAGTGTGGCAATTGTTATGCATGTGCATTTAGCTTCAAAAAACACATGAGAACACACACTGGAGAAAACCCTTTCACCTGCTCTCAGTGTGGTCAATCATTTAAAAACAGAGGGAACCTGAATGTACACTTGAGAACTCACACTGGAGAAAAACCTTACACTTGCTCGCAGTGTGGTAAATCATTTACTGTTAGAGGGAATTTGAAGAAACACATGAGAACTCACACTGGAGAAAAACCTTTTACCTGCTCTCAATGTGGTAAATCTTTTACTGATAGAGGGAGTTTGAAGAATCACATGAGAACTCACACTGGAGAAAAACCTTTTACCTGCTCTCAATGTGGTAAATCTTTTACTGATAGAGGGTATTTTAAGATACACATGAGAACTCACACTGGAGAAAAACCTTTCATTTGCTCACTGTGTGGTAATTGTTATGCATGTGCAAAACGTTTGAGATCACACATGAGAACTCATACTGGAGAAAAACCTTTCGTCTGCTTGCAGTGTGATAAATGTTTTACTTGGAGAGAGAGTTTGAAGAAACACATGAGAACTCACAATAGAGAAAAACCTTTTGTCTGCTCTCAGTGTGGTAAATCATTTAATGACAGAGAGAGCCTGACCCGACACATGAGAACACACACTGGAGAAAAACCTTTTGTCTCAGTGTGATGAGTCCTTTGAACAGAGTTGGGCTCTAAAGAAACAAATGAGTATTCATGAGTTAGAAAAGAATGATTTGCCTGGTAATTGTTCTGCTTGTACACTGACCCTGAAAAAAACATATTTTAAAATCTTTAAGTCAGAGAAGAAATATGAAAACACACATGAAAACTCACGAAAGAGAAAAGCCTCTCCTCTGTTTGTAGTGCCTTCAAAGCCTCAGGATATTACTAAAGGTATCGCCTCCACTTTAGAACAAATATTCCTTGTTAAGAGGTTGTTTTTTTACGTTATAATGGGACCACCTCCCATAGTTTACCTTGAGAAATACAGAATTATTTTTAATTCAGAATTATAAACTGTTATTTACAATGTTGTAAATACAACATGTCATTTTATTGTTGTCAGTGCAGAATAAAAGTGATGGAAAAATGTTGACTAAAATATGTTTATCAATTATTTTACTTAACCACATTTTGCATTAATAAAATTGTATATTGTTTTCTGTTGCATGTGTGAAGGTTGAATTTAAGTTTTAAGCTAAGATGTCTCAGTGCAAGGAACTGGACTGAGGAGTGATCCACCTCTGACCTTGAGGGTAATACATTTGTTTGAAGCTTTTGTTTCAGGGAGACCATGGAAGTAACATAATTAACGACTTGTGAAACTGGGATGGAGATATAACAGCAACCTCAACTCTCAACCTCAACAGAACTGGAAACTCTGCTGGTCTTTCTCTAATTGTATTGTACAATTAAATGTGTGTCTTTTAACCAAGATGTAATTTCTCATTATTGTTAAAGCGTCAGATTCTAACCTGACAAATTGGTCCTGCATCTGCCAGAAAGATAAGTTACCTCTGAGGAGAGAGCGAGCCAAGATTTCCTTTTTTTTTTCGAGTCTGACCTGACATGAACTAAGATAGCCCTTCATTTCTCCAAAATCATGTAACAGAGCCCACTGTGAAGCCTATACAGTTTTCTGAGTCTGAAATAGCGTCGAAGATGTTTGTGCGGATGATATTTGTGCTGAAGCTGCTTCAATATGCCTGGGCAATGGTCAACAAACAACCTTGAGATCAGGTCAGTCACTTCTTTTCTGCTGGACTCTATCATCTTCCTGGTCCATATTCTGAATTATATTCTCGGTTCTCAGTGAAAACTTTACTTTAATCAATCATCTAGATTACACACACATTTCAAATAATCATTTAATAACTGATCATCTTTCATATTTAGTTCATATTAAATAATCATTGTCTTGCATTAAAATCTATTCACTGTAACAACCCAAATTCTTCAGTACAGGTCACATCGACACTCACACTGAGAAAGAAAAAGCAAGCCAGCAAGTCTCTGGGAACCAAGGACACATCTGCTTAATTCAACTGATAAACAGATTCTCTCTAGAACAGGGGTAGGGAACCTGGTCCAGAAAGAGCTGCAGTGGGTGCAGGTTTTTGTTCCAACCGATCAAGCATGTACAGTTTAACCAATGAGGTTTTCAGCTGAACAAGCAACACCAGACTGACAATCAACTGATTACACTCCTAAGACACCTGATTGGATAAAAGCCGTGGGTTACGCGAGAAGTCAAGGCTGTTCTCAACAAGAAGAAAGTTGCCTTCAGGAGCAGAGACAAGGAGGCCATGAAGGCTGCACAGCAGGAGGTAAAACTCTGTGTGAGGGAAGCTAAGGACACCTACAGGAGGAAGGTGGAAGAAAAGCTGAGGGAGAACAACATGAGGGACGTCTGGGAAGGTGTGAGGACCATCACTGGTCTTAACACAAAGACCAAAGCCACAGGGGGGACTACTGAGAGGGCTAATGAACTTAACACCTTCTTCAACCGCTTTGATCAGTCCCTGCCCCCCACGCCCTCATCCCCACGGCAGCCACATCTCCTTCTTCCCTCAACACACCTCCCCCAGACACCTCATCACCCCACCTCGTCTCCCCTATTCCAAAACAATCCCTGCCTTCACTCTAATGTTTTACAACATTGGATCCTACAATTTTCCATGGTCAGGAAGGTGAGAGGCTTTGATGCTCAGTGTCGATGCTTAACAGAAGAGTGGATCATATGAAGTTAATTAGACAATACACAAAAACAAACAAAGTATTGATGCAACTAACACACATACTTTTCAATAGGTTATATTTCTAAAAGGCGTTTGTCTGTTTGAAACTAATGGAAAATGGAAAACCTTTCAAGGAGTTCCAGGCACAGAAAGACATTATATTCCATGTTCAGTTGGTAACAGGTAACTCCACTGAGTTTATCTCAAGTTCACAAAAAAGGTCAGTAAGTAAGTAAGTAATTCTTATTTGTATAGCGCTTTTCTAGACCAGGGTCACAGAGCAATGAATTCACGAGAGATCCATCTCCTAATGTCATACTGTAATGTGGTTCTAATGCATTAACAAATGTATTTTGTATTTATTATTCATTTACATATACAAATAACACTTATTTACTTTTTTCCTCCTCCTTGTGTGTAATTTTTCCAGTATATATTAATCCCTCAAAACATTAGTTTTTAAGTTAGTTGAAGAAATGTTTTGAAAAAAACTCATATATAAAAGAATAAAATTGCAGCTTATTTAGTTTAATAAAGTTTTACCTTACCTTACCTTAATAAATGTCAAGGCCTAATTACGTCTTGTGACGTCATTTCCTTTCCGCATGCGGAAGTGAGCACATCCCACTGTGAATCCTGTACTGACTCCGCCCTTTTCTCCACTTTCTTCTCTGACCAGTAGAAGTTTCTTTGTTCGTGGATCACACGTTGGATGAACATGGACAGACTTTCAAGCTTGAAAGATTCCTTCAAGCAGCGGCTGATAACTGCAGTCGACGATCATCTGCTGCCAAGTTTTCTCTCCAAACTTCTCTGCTATGAACGAGAGCTAGAAAGAGACAGAACCCTGCTGGAGATGGTGACCAAGAAACCAGGTTCGTACAGACTTGTACACAAGTCAAGTTGCTTTGCTATTAACGTTCCGTCTTTACGCGCTGAAACGTTTGTATACGAGTCATTCAAATGAAACCAAAGTATTGTGATCACTGTGACACTAGCTGCGAACTAAACCCTCATTTGAGAAGAAAAAATGTGCAAAAAATCGCATGTAAGCAGCAAAAAAAAAAGCGTCAAAAAGCCTCCGCAGCCGAGCCATCAGATAAGGGACCGTCTACAAATTACTTAGAACGACAAAAGTGTAATCTTGAAAGATTTGGATTCATTTAACTAAACGAATATGTTTCAAACGTATTTCTTTCACGAATATGAAACCTTTATATAATGCCACTACAATTGTTGTCAAATGCCAGAACGCATAGATCTCACAAAATGGTGGATCTTGATAGTATGAATATTCAGGTTAACGCCTCTAGTCATCAGTGCATGTAGGATTGGTCAGTGATTCTAAACACTTCTCCTAAGATGGCCGCCTCACGTGGTCGTTGTGAAGAGTTACCGCAGATTTCTTCTTGAGAGAATCTGTTCAGTTCCCAGCAACTCACTGGTTTGTTATGTCTTTCAGTGCGAGTTCTCACACAGGTTCTCAGTTTACTGAGATTTTCAGATTGAATTCATGAATTAAATACGAAATATTATCAGTTATTTAAGTGATTATTTTATATGAATTAAATACGAAAGATTATCAGTTATTTAAATAATTATTTTAGTATGAATTAAATATGAAAGATTATCAGTTATTTAAGTGATTATTTAAATGTGTGTTGAATCTAGATGATAGATTACAGTAAAGTTGTCATATCCTAACACAACCTTCATTCTGACTTGAATGACAGGAGAGGTGTGGATGTGGATAAAGGAGGACGAGGAAGGACCTGATAAGATTCTCAACCCTCTTTACAGTTTTTACAAGATTTACAAGATTTCCTTTGAAAAAATGCAATATCCTCTAACGACATCCGATTACGTTGCTCGGAGGTCACCAAGGTGAACGTTCAGTCTGTGTGTGCATTTGCACGAACAATGTCGGACTCCGTAGTGTTCTCTGGACCCCTTCCCTATATGGCCAATGATGATATGTTTACTCGCTATTCATCATTTAATCGCTGGTTGTCGGAGTGGTGCCCCGCAAATGGGGTTGGCTTTGTTAACAACTGGAAAACCTTCTGGGGAAAACCTGGTCTGCTTAGGAGAGACTGCATCCATCCCACGTTGGAAGGAGCATCTCTCTTGTCTAGCAGTGTTGAGAGTTTTAGTGTAACGTGACTCAGAGCACAGATCAGAAGGCAGAACTGCAGTCTTCCACACTCTTCTGCCCTTCTCCCACAACAGCCACCCACCTCTAACCACATAGAGAGGGTCAATCTGACCCGCTTAATAAAACCAAGTAAAAATGTCAGTAGAAGAGCTGGTAAAGAAAATCTAATTCAAATAAATCTAAATCAAATAAATACTACCATTGTAGAGGACAGGAGAATTAAGTGTGGATTGTTGAATATCCGATCCCTGTCCTCAAAAGCTGCACTAATTAATGAACTTATATCAGATAAAACCATTGACTTATTCTGCTTAACCGAAACCTGGCTGTCTATAGATGATTACGTATCTTTAAATGAATCAACACCACCCAGCCACACTAACTTTAACGCCCCTCGACGCTCTGGTCGAGGAGGTGGAGTCGCAGCCATCATCAACTCATGTCTGTCAACCTTTACTAGACCACAATGTGATTTCAACTCTTTTGAAAGTATTATACTTAGCGTATCTAATACAACCTTGAGATCAGGTCAGTCACTTCTCTTTGTTGGAGTCTATCGTCCCCCTGGACCTTATTCTGAATTCTTGTCTGAGTTCCCTGAGTTCTTGACCAGCCTGGTGCTTAAATCAGATAAAGTGATTATTGTTGGTGACTTTAACATCCATGTTGATATGGTCCATGATAGCTTAGCTAACAGGTTTAACTCTATCCTGGAGTCATTTGGTTTCTCTCAGTACGTACATGAACCGACTCACTGTTTTAAGCACACATTAGATCTTGTCCTAGCATACGGACTTGAAATTAAAAATGTTATTGTCTCTCCTCAGAATTCAGTTCTTTTTGACCATCAATTAATAACCTTTGATTTCATTTTAAATGAGCCAAGTCTACAGAGCAGGAGCACTCTCAAAAGATGTCTGTCTGAAAGTGCCGTTACCAAGTTTATGGAAACAATTCCCTAGCCTCAGTGTGTCAAGAAACTCTACCCATAGTCACCCCGACATTGATTACTTTGTGGGCAGTTTTACAGACTCGTTGCATAATACGCTTGACTTAATCGCACCACTAACTCAAAAGAATGTTAACAGAAGTAGTCTTGCTCCCTGGTATACTCAGGAAACACGTAAATTAAATAGGTTTCTAGACGACTAGAGAAGAAATGGCGTTCATCAAAACATAATGAATTCTACCAGGACTGGCAGGATAAGTTAAAAATATACAAGGCATCTCTTCGGAAAGCCAGAGCCAGCTACTACTCATCACTTATAGAAGCAAATAAGAATAACCCCAAGTTCTTATTCAGCACTGTAGCCAGGCTGACACGGAGCCATCAGTCCATTGAGCAGTCCATCAGTCCATCAGTCCATCAGTCCATCCCTCCTCATCTCAGTAGCAGTGACTTCATGAACTTTTTTAATGAAAAAATTGTAACTATCAGAGGAAAGATTCAAGACCTCCTAGATTCTTCTAATACAACCAGTGCAGCCTCACCGGACACAGACACTATGACTGATACATATTTTGACTCCTTTCTACCAGTGAGTCCTCGACAGCTGTCCCAGGTTGTTTCCTCCTCAAAGTCCACAACATGTCTTCTCGATCCTATTCCCACATGGCTACTTAAAGAACTGTTCCCCTTACTTAGCACTTTCATACTTGACATTATTAACCTGTCAATAACATCCGGCTATGTGCCTCAGATTTTTAAAGTTGCAGTAATTAAACCTCTGCTTAAAAAACCCACTCTTGATCCAGAGGTCCTCACTAACTATAGTTAGAGCCTATCTCTAATCTTGTCTTCATTTCAAAACTTCTGGAGAAAGTGGTAACAAGTCAGCTCTGTGATTATCTCCAGGACAATGATCAATTTGAGGTGTTTCAGTCTGGTTTTAGGGAACACCACAGCACAGAGACCGCCCTGGTAAAAGTAAGTAACGACCTACTGATGGCCTCTGATCAGGGCCATGTTTCAGTTCTTGTTCTTCTAGATCTCAGTGCTGCATTTGACACTGTCGACCACCAAATCCTTCTACAGAGGCTAGAAAACCATTTATGCATTCGTGGAACTGCTCTTAACTGGTTTAAATCTTACCTGTCGGATAGAACGCACTATGTACATGTCAACCACCTCTCATCGACACACACTAAGATCAGCTATGGTGTCCCACAAGGTTCTGTTCTTGGTCCTTTTACTATTCACAATCTATATGCTCCCACTAGGGGACTTGATTAGAAGACACTCTATACATTTTCACTGTTATGCTGATGACACCCAACTTTACTTGTCCATGAAGCCAGATGAAAGAAATCAGCTAACACAATTACAGTCCTGTATTACAGATATCAAGTCCTGGATGACCAAAAACTTCCTCCTACTGAACTCGGAAAAGACTGAGGTTTTACTAGTTGGTCCGCAACATCTCAGACAATCATTTACTAATGATCTAGCTTTACAAAATGGACTTGCTCCTGCTACTAGCACCGCTGTAAAGAATCTGGGTGTATGCTTTGACGAGGACTTGTCATTTAACTCACACAAAAAACAAATATCACGGACTGCTTACTTCCACCTTCGTAACATTTCAAAAATCAGGCACTTCCTTCCTTTAGATGCTGCTGAGAAGCTCATCCATGCTTTTGTAACCTCCAGGCTGGACTATTGTAACTCTCTTCTCTCAGGATGTTCTAAAAAGTCTCTCAGAACTCTTCAGCTCATTCAGAACTCTGCAGCTCGTGTTCGGACTAAGACTAAGAGGCGCGAACACATTTCCCCTGTACTGTCTTCCCTACATTGGCTTCCTGTAGAATTTAGAATACAATTTAAAATCCTTCTCCTAACCGATAAAGCCTTACATGGTCTAGCACCAACATACATTAAAGATTTAATCCAAACTTACCAACCCTCAAGGACCTTACGATCCTTAAACTCTGATCTATTAGTTATACCACAAATCTCTAAATGTAGATTCGGAGCCAGGGCCTTCAGTTTTCAAGCCCCTCTGCTGTGGAACAAACTACCGGCTTCAGTCCGGAGGGCAGACACCCTCTCTATGTTTAATAACAATCTTAAAACCTTACTTTTCGATAAAGCCTATAACTAACTTAACTGTTTATCTTTAGCTGCTATAACTAACAAAACTGTTTATCTTAGCTGCTATAGGCTGAGAATGCTGGAGGAGTTTTAGACACCGAGCTCTGTATATCCTTCTTTTCTGCATTACATTCATCACCTGTGCAGTTTAAACCCACACCTTTTTATTTCTCTCCCGGAGCCCCAGGGGCTCCACCTCCAGAGCTGCTGCTGATCCAGGATCTTCACCACGTCATCAGAAAACATCAATTGAGACTTTATTAATAGTTTATAATCGTTCTTTTAAAATATTTTTTGACATAGATCACACTGTTATAAAGGAGTTCAGACGAGTGTAAATGTGTACATTTTTCCTCTAAGCTTGTAAATTTGCTGAGAATTAAACTCAATATTTAACTTATGTTAACGTAATTTTCTTCCATTAGACCTGATCTTATAACATATGTAGATAAATGGATAGTTTTTCCTTTGAGGATCAATAAAGTGTCTGTGTGTACGTAAAAATACAATCCAATGATTATTTTTAATCTTACTGATAACACAGATATTACACCGGGATCAGACTTTCCTAGCAGTGATAAATGATATAACATGACAGTATTACGAGATGCTTAATAACTGTAAAATGTAATCACTGACTTGTGAATTTCAAATATATACCTTGCTACTGATACAACACCAACAAGAGTTCATCAATATTTGATTGGTCAGTGACTCAGGTGTGTTTGTGTCGCTGCAGATGTTCATCAGCTGCTGGTGATCAAAGAAGAAGTTGAGGAACAGAAGTGCAGCTTCAGTCTGATTAAGGAGGAACAAGAACATGAACTCATTAAAGAAGAAGAGGCGGAGAATATACAAGATGAAGAAGAAAATGCCTCCCAGTTCTTCCACACTCCTGTTGATGTGAAGAATGAATATGACAACGACACCAACAACTTGACTCCACAAATGAAGGCAGAAGATGATGGAGACAACTGTGGAGGACCAGAACCAGCCAGCTACTTGCATACACCTCTCCATCCTGACCACCAGAGGGGGCTGTCTTCTGAATCTGACACTGATGACAGTGAAGACTGGAGAGAAACCAGTAACACTCAGTCAGGTTCAAACTCTGTGGAGATTCCAAAAGTTCATGTCAGTGAGAAGAAAGATGAAGATCACAAATCACTGATCTGCTCTGGATGTGGGAAGAAATGTTCTTCTAAATCTGGACTGACTATCCACACAAAAGTCTGCTCTCTAGGACCTTTAAGTTGTTCTCATTGTGGAAAAGGTTTTGTAAAGAGAAAGAGCCTGTAGAGACACATGAGAACTCACACTGGAGAAAAACCTTTTACCTGCTCGCAGTGTGGTAAATCTTTTACTCAGAATGGGAATCTGAAGACACACATGAGAACTCACAATGGAGAAAAACCTTTTAGCTGCTCTCAATGTGGTAAATCATTTACTCTGAGAGGGAGTTTGAAGATACATATGAGTCAGCACACTGGAGAAAAACCTTTCACTTGCTCGCAGTGTGGCAATTGTTATGCATGTGCATTTAGCTTCAAAAAACACATGAGAACACACACTGGAGAAAACCCTTTCACCTGCTCTCAGTGTGGTCAATCATTTAAAAACAGAGGGAGCCTGAATGTACACTTGAGAACTCACACTGGAGAAAAACCTTACACTTGCTCGCAGTGTGGAAAATCATTTACTGTTAGAGGGAATTTGAACAAACACATGAGAACTCACACTGGAGAAAAACCTTTTACCTGCTCTCAATGTGGTAAATCTTTTACTGATGGAGGGTATTTGAAGAAACACATGAGAACTCACACTGGAGAAAAACCTTTTACCTGCTCTCAATGTGGTAAATCTTTTACTGATAGAAGGTATTTGAAGAAACACATGAGAACTCACACTGGAGAAAAACCTTTTACCTGCTCTCAATGTGGTAAATCTTTTACTGATAGAGGGAGTTTGAAGAATCACATGAGAACTCACACTGGAGAAAAACCTTTTACCTGCTCTCAATGTGGTAAATCTTTTACTGATAGAGGGTATTTGAAGATACACATGAGAACTCACACTGGAGAAAAACCTTTCATTTGCTCACTGTGTGGTAATTGTTATGCATGTGCAAAACGTTTGAGATCACACATGAGAACTCATACTGGAGAAAAACCTTTCGTCTGCTTGCAGTGTGATAAATGTTTTACTTGGAGAGAGAGTTTGAAGAAACACATGAGAACTCACACAGGATGAAGACCGTATACCTGCTCTCAGTGTGATAAGTCCTTTGAACAGAGTTGAGCTCTAATGAAACAAACGAGTATTCACGAGTTAGAAAATAATGATTTGCCTGGTAATTGTTCTGCTTGTCCACTGGCCCTGAAAAAAACATCTTTTAAAATCTTTAAGTCAGAGAGGAAATATGAAAACACACATGAAAACTCACGAAAGAGAAAAGCCTCTCCTCTGTTTGTAGTGCCTTCAAAGCCTCAGGATATTACTAAAGGTATCGCCTCCACTTTAGAACAAATATTCCTTGTTAATTCCTTATTTTTTTACGTTATAATGGGACCACCTCCCATAGTTTACCTTGAGAAACACAGAATTATTTTTAATTCAGAATTATAAACTGTTATTGACAATGTTGTAAATACAACATGTCAATTTATTGTTGTCAGTGCAGAATAAAAGTGATGGGAAAAATGTTGACTAAAATATGTTTATCAATTATTTTACTTAACCACATTTTGCATTAATAAAATTGTATATTGTTTTCTGTTGCATGTGTGAAGGTTGAATTTAAGTTTTAAGCTAAGATGTCTCAGTGCAAGGAACTGGACTGAGGAGTGATCCACCTCTGACCTTGAGGGTAATACATTTGTTTGAAGCTTTTGTTTCAGGGAGACCATGGAAGTAACATAATTAACGACTTGTGAAACTGGGATGGAGATATAACAGCAACCTCAACTCTCAACCTCAACAGAACTGGAAACTCTGCTGGTCTTTCTCTAATTGTATTGTACAATTAAATGTGTGTCTTTTAACCAAGATGTAATTTCTCATTATTGTTAAAGCGTCAGATTCTAACCTGACAAATTGGTCCTGCATCTGCCAGAAAGATAAGTTACCTCTGAGGAGAGAGCGAGCCAAGATTTCCTTTTTTTTTTCGAGTCTGACCTGACATGAACTAAGATAGCCCTTCATTTCTCCAAAATCATGTAACAGAGCCCACTGTGAAGCCTATACAGTTTTCTGAGTCTGAAATAGCGTCGAAGATGTTTGTGCGGATGATATTTGTGCTGAAGCTGCTTCAATATGCCTGGGCAATGGTCAACAAACAACCTTGAGATCAGGTCCGTCACTTCTTTTTTGCTGGACTCTATCATCTTCCTGGTCCATATTCTGAATTATATTCTCGGTTCTCAGTGAAAACTTTACTTTAATCAATCATCTAGATTACACACACATTTCAAATAATCATTTAATAACTGATCATCTTTCATATTTAGTTCATATTAAATAATCATTGTCTTGCATTAAAATCTATTCACTGTAACAACCCAAATTCTTCAGTACAGGTCACATCGACACTCACACTGAGAAAGAAAAAGCAAGCCAGCAAGTCTCTGGGAACCAAGGACACATCTGCTTAATTCAACTGATAAACAGATTCTCTCTAGACCAGGGGTAGGGAACCTGGTCCAGAAAGAGCTGCAGTGGGTGCAGGTTTTTGTTCCAACCGATCAAGCATGTACAGTTTAACCAATGAGGTTTTCAGCTGAACAAGCAACACCAGACTGACAATCAACTGATTACACTCCTAAGACACCTGATTAGATAAAAGCCGTGGGTTACGCGAGAAGTCAAGGCTGTTCTCAACAAGAAGAAAGTTGCCTTCAGGAGCAGAGACAAGGAGGCCATGAAGGCTGCACAGCAGGAGGTAAAACTCTGTGTGAGGGAAGCTAAGGACACCTACAGGAGGAAGGTGGAAGAAAAGCTGAGGGAGAACAACATGAGGGACGTCTGGGAAGGTGTGAGGACCATCACTGGTCTTAACACAAAGACCGAAGCCACAGGGGGGACTACTGAGAGGGCTAATGAACTTAACACCTTCTTCAACCGCTTTGATCAGTCCCTGCCCCCCACGCCCTCATCCCCACGGCAGCCACATTTCCTTCTTCCCTCAACACACCTCCCCCCAGACACCTCATCACCCCACCTCGTCTCCCCTATTCCAAAACAATCCCTGCCTTCACTCTAATGTTTTACAACATTGGATCCTACAATTTTCCATGGTCAGGAAGGTGAGAGGCTTTGATGCTCAGTGTCGATGCTTAACAGAAGAGTGGATCATATGAAGTTAATTAGACAATACACAAAAACAAACAAAGTATTGATGCAACTAACACACATACTTTTCAATAGGTTATATTTCTAAAAGATGTTGTCTGTTTGAAACTAATGGAAAATGGAAAACCTTTCAAGGAGTTCCAGGCACAGAAAGACATTATATTCCATGTTAAGTTGGTAACAGGTAACTCCACTGAGTTTATCTCAAGTTCACAAAAAAGGTCAGTAAGTAAGTAAGTAATTCTTATTTGTATAGCGCTTTTCTAGACCAGGGTCACAGAGCAATGAATTCACGAGAGATCCATCTCCTAATGTCATACTGTAATGTGGTCCTAATTCATTAACAAATGTATTTTGTATTTATTATTCATTTACATATATAAATAACACTTATTTACTTTTTTCCTCCTCCTTGTGTGTAATTTTTCCAGTATATATTAATCCCTCAAAACATTAGTTTTTAAGTTAGTTGAAGAAATGTTTTGAAAAAAACTCATATATAAAAGAATAAAATTGCAGCTTATTTAGTTTAATAAAGTTTTACCTTACCTTACCTTAATAAATGTCAAGGCCTATTTACGTCTTGTGACGTCATTTCCTTTCCGCATGCGGAAGTGAGCACATCCCACTGTGAATCCTGTACTGACTCCGCCCTTTTCTCCACTTTCTTCTCTGACCAGTAGAAGTTTCTTTGTTCGTGGATCACACGTTGGATGAACATGGACAGACTTTCAAGCTTGAAAGATTCCTTCAAGCAGCGGCTGATAACTGCAGTCGACGATCATCTGCTGCCAAGTTTTCTCTCCAAACTTCTCTGCTATGAACGAGAGCTAGAAAGAGACAGAACCCTGCTGGAGATGGTGACCAAGAAACCAGGTTCGTACAGACCTAAGCTTTGGAACGATCTTCTCTCTCTTTGCTCTTGATGGATCTACTGACTCCTTTAAGAAACACCTTAAGACGTTTCTATTTGTTCAGGCTTTTCCTTGAATTTCTCGAACTGCTGTGTTGTTCTCAGTATTATCTTGATCTTTAAAGTATGTACTTTTTTGAGTATTATTTTGATTGTTTAAGCGCTTTGTGACCCTGGTCTCGAAAAGCGCTGTATAAATAAATATTATTTACTTACTTACTTGTACACAAGTCAAGTTGCTTTGCTATTAACGTTCCGTCTTTACGCGCTGAAACGTTTGTATACGAGTCATTCAAATGAAACCAAAGTATTGTGATTAGTGATGTTACGGACTGTGTCGAGGCTTCGAAGCGTGTGTCGAGTAATCCAGGATTTTTTTCATGAAGCGTGTATCGAGGCGTGTGTTGGTGACGTAGGTGGTGACGTAGTGATGACGTTCGAGGCCTCGCGAACCGAACCGTCACGTGACTGGTTCGAGCAGCGCTGCTTGAACGAGTCACGTGACCGTTTCGGTAATCGCTCGTGAACTTCCCGCGAAACTCAGAATAAAAGTGGCCTCGAAACGAAACATCTCTTGGATTGGCGGATTGTTGACTATAGCAAACTTTGGTTTACTACTAGTATCATGGAACCGGCGAGAAAAAGGCGTTTTTCCCCCGTGTGGCAGCATTTTGAGCAGATCTCTCCTAGAAAGGTATAATGATGTTGGAATATAGGCTGTGAATCACAGCCTGTGATTAATATATTCTCACAGACACATACACACACCCATTATTATATATACTATATACAGTATATATATATATATATATATATATACATATATATATACACACAGACCCATTATTATATTTTATATATACATATAAAATATATATATATATATAAGATAATAATGGGTGTATATATATATAGTTTCCATTGGACATGCCTTGTACTTATATCCATCTTTTTTTTTTTCATTTTGAAAAGGTGAAGTGTCTGTTGTGTTCCCAGGAAATTGGATACAACAACAACACTTCATCAATGCTGAGGCATTATAGGGCCTGCATGAGAGCTTGGAGACCACCATTTAAATAAAAATGAATAATTATTTTTTTTTAAAAAACAAGGTTGTCAAGCACATTTTTTAATATCAGAATCATTTGCGCACAAATATGCAATGCTCCCAATTGTCCACATGATGGCATGGTCGTGCAAATGAAGCCTCACGAGGCTTTGCTCCAAAGATGAACTACTCGGCTGGGAGGCTTCAGTGCTTCATGAGGCTTCATCTCGCATCACTAATTGTGATCACTGTGACACTAGCTGCGAACTAAGCCCTCATTTGAGAAGAAAAATGTGCAAAAAAAGCGTCAAAAAGCCTCCGCAGCCGAGACACCAGATAAGGGACCGTCTACAAATTACTTTTCAAACGTATTTCTTTCACGAATACGAAACCTTTATATAATGCCACTACAATTATTAGTTTTTAACATTTGACTGTATTGTTTTACTTGTTGGAAATATTTTCATGCAATATTCAATACATTTTGTATTAACTCCTACTAGTTACAACTCTGATGGTAAATGTATGTCACTTACAAAGATCACCAATATTATCATTCTACACTCATTATGTTTTCGAATTTCTCTTCGAAATCTATGTTTCCATTCAATTATTTTTAAACATTTTGTAATAACTTCATAATTACAACTGATGTTCTGGCACAGAAACATCTCCCCAAATGCATTTCTCACACTTAAGGCAGAAAAACAATACCAGCATTGATACAATAATAATACTGTTATATGCAGGCTTCGAATTTAATCGTTTTAAGGTCAAGGCAAGTGTTGCCTTAAAGAAGAGCATACATTTAAGGGCACCAAGGCAAATATGTGTGTTTATATATATAAATATATATATAAATACATATATAGCAAAGAGATAACCAGCAGGGGGCAGCACAGCAAACACAACACCAAAGATCAGAAATTGAGAGTAGAAGAAGAGACAAAAACAGGAACTGATATCAACAAACGTACACACATGTGCAAGCAGTCAATGACACACTTGTTTCAGATAAGAAGTATTATCTATACACAAAACACCAAAAGTCTTGCCTTAAAGAAGAGCATACATTTTAGGGCACTAAGGCAAATATGTGTGTTTTTATATACAGTATATATATATATATATATAGTATATACTGTATATATATATATTGTTTTTCTTCTTAACCAAATGATACCACCAATTAACTATAAATATGTACATATATACCTTAATAAAGAAACAGGAATAATAGTAAAATAACTATTGTCAACAAAGAATGTTACTTAATAAAGAGAAAAGATAATTATTACCAAAACCAACCCAAATACTTAAGAGAAAAACAATGAAGGTAAGAAAATAAAGAAGAGTTGAAAACAATAATTTGGAATCGAATCGACCTTCAGACCAGCAGTCCACGCCAAGGGTCACGGCGCTAGCAAGCAGAGAGATCTATCGCAGATGTCTTCAAGTGCCAGAACGCAAAGATGTCTTTCAGTGCGAGTTCTCACACAGGTTCTCAGTTTACTGAGATTTTCAGGTTGAATTCATCAGAAATTCATCAGATTGCATATTGCTTTGCTCTCAGTGTGAGAAAGACTTTTATCTGACCTGTGCATGTGAATTTAGAAACAGAGGCAATGATTGTTTTAATATGAATTAAATATGAAAGATTATCAGTTATTTAAATGATTGTTTTAATATGAATTAAATATGAAATATTATCAGTTATTTAAATGATTATTTTAATATGAATTAAATATGAAATAATATCAGTTATTTAAGTGATTATTTTAATATGAATTAAATATGAAATAATATCAGTTATTTAAATGATTATTTTAATATGAATTAAATATGAAAGATTATCAGTTATTTAAATGATTATTTTAAAATGAATTGAATATGAAATATTATCAGTTATTTAAATGATTATTTTAAAATTAATTAAATATGAAATATTATCAGTTATTTAAGTGATTATTTTAATATGAATTAAATGTGAAATATTATCAGTTATTTAAATGATTATTTTAAAATGAATTAAATATGAAATATTATCAGTTATTTAAATGATTATTTTAATATGAATTAAATATGAAATATTTTCAGTTATTTAAGTGATTCATTTAAATGTGTGTTGAATCTAGATGATAGATTACAGTAAAGTTGTCATATCCTAACACAACCTTCATTCTGACTTGAATGACAGGAGAGGTGTGGATGTGGATAAAGGAGGACGAGGAAGGACCTGATAAGATTCTCAACCCTCTTTACAGTTTTTACAGATTCAGAATATGGACCAGGAATATGATAGAGTCCAGCAAAAAAGAAGTGACTGACCTGATCTCAAGGTTGTTTGTTGACCATTTCCCAGGAATAATCCAGCAGCTTCAGCACAAATATCATCCGAAGCTTTACAAGATTTCCTGTGAAAATATTTTCTTCTAAATAAATCCCAATAATTTCCCTTTTCGGATCAGAGACAAAATGCAATGAAAACATCAATTGAGACTTTATTAATAGTTTATAATCGTTCTTTTAAAATATTTTTTGACATAGATCACACTGTTATAAAGGAGTTCAGACGAGTGTAAATGTGTACATTTTTCCTCTAAGCTTTTAAATTTGCTGAGAATTAAACTCAATATTTAACTTATGTTAACGTAATTTTCTTCCATTAGACCTGATCTTATAACATATGTAGATAAATGGATAGTTTTTCCTTTGAGGATCAATAAAGTGTCTGTGTGTACGTAAAAATACAATCCAATGATTATTTTTAATCTTACTGATAACACAGATATTACACCGGGATCAGACTTTCCTAGCAGTGATAAATGATATAACATGACAGTATTACGAGATGCTTAATAACTGTAAAATGTAATCACTGACTTGTGAATTTCAAATATATACCTTGCTACTGATACAACACCAACAAGAGTTCATCAATATTTGATTGGTCAGTGACTCAGGTGTGTTTGTGTCGCTGCAGATGTTCAGCAGCTGCTGGTGATCAAAGAAGAAGTTGAGGAACAGAAGTGCAGCTTCAGTCTGATTAAGGAGGAACAAGAACATGAACTCATTAAAGAAGAAGAGGCGGAGAATATACAAGATGAAGAAGAAAATGCCTCCCAGTTCTTCCACACTCCTGTTGATGTGAAGAATGAATATGACGACGACACCAACAACTTGACTCCACATATGAAGGCAGAAGATGATGGAGACAACTGTGGAGGACCAGAACCAGCCAGCTACTTGCATACACCTCTCCATCCTGACCACCAGAGGGGGCTGTCTTCTGAATCTGACACTGATGACAGTGAAGACTGGAGAGAGACCAGTAACACTCAGTCAGGTTCAAACTCTGTGGAGAATCCAAAAGTTCATGTCAGTGAGAAGAAAGATGAAGATCACAAATCACTGATCTGCTCTGGATGTGGGAAGAAATGTTCTTCAAAATCTGGACTGACTAAACACACAAAAGTCTGCTCTCTAGGAACTTTAAGTTGTTCTCATTGTGGAAAAGGTTTTGTAAAGAAGAATAATCTGACGGTTCACATGAGAACTCACACTGGAGAAAAACCTTTTACCTGCTCTCAGTGTGGTCAATCATTTAAATGGAGAGGGAACCTGAATGTACACATGAGAACTCACACTGGAGAAAAACCTTTCACCTGCTCTCAGTGTGATAAATCATTTACTCACAGAGCGAGTTTGAAGATACACATGAGAACTCACACTGGAGAAAAACCTTTCACCTGCTCTCAGTGTGGTAAATCATTTAAACGGAGAGGGAACCTGATTGTACACATGAGAACTCACACTGGAGAAAAACCTTTCACCTGCTCTCAGTGTGGTAAATCATTTAAACAGAGAGGGAACCTGAATGTACACATGAGAACGCACACTGGAGAAAAACCTTTTACCTGCTCTCAATGTGGTAAATCTTTTACTGAGAGAGGGTATTTGAAGATACACATGAGAACTCACACTGGAGAAAAACCTTTCATTTGCTCACAGTGTGGTAATTGTTTTGCATGTCCAATTAGTTTGAGATCACACATGAGAACTCATACTGGAGAAAAACCTTTCGTCTGCTCGCAGTGTGATAAATGTTTTACTTGGAGAAAGAGTTTGAAGAAACACATGAGAACTCACACAGGATGAAGACCGTATACCTGCTCTCAGTGTGATAAGTCCTTTGAACAGAGTTGAGCTCTAATGAAACAAACGAGTATTCACGAGTTAGAAAATAATGATTTGCCTGGTAATTGTTCTGCTTGTCCACTGGCCCTGAAAAAAACATATTTTAAAATCTTTAAGTCAGAGAGGAAATATGAAAACACACATGAAAACTCACGAAAGAGAAAAGCCTCTCCTCTGTTTGTAGTGCCTTCAAAGCCTCAGGATATTACTAAAGGTATCGCCTCCACTTTAGAACAAATATTCCTTGTTAATTCCTTATTTTTTTACGTTATAATGGGACCACCTCCCATAGTTTACCTTGAGAAACACAGAATTATTTTTAATTCAGAATTATAAACTGTTATTGACAATGTTGTAAATACAACATGTCAATTTATTGTTGTCAGTGCAGAATAAAAGTGATGGGAAAAATGTTGACTAAAATATGTTTATCAATTATTTTACTTAACCACATTTTGCATTAATAAAATTGTATATTGTTTTCTGTTGCATGTGTGAAGGTTGAATTTAAGTTTTAAGCTAAGATGTCTCAGTGCAAGGAACTGGACTGAAGAGTGATCCACCTCTGACCTTGAGGGTAATACATTTGTTTGAAGCTTTTGTTTCAGGGAGACCATGGAAGTAACATAATTAACGACTTATGAAACTGGGATGGAGATATAACAGCAACCTCAACTCTCAACCTCAACAGAACTGGAAACTCTGCTGGTCTTTCTCTAATTGTATTGTACAATTAAATGTGTGTCTTTTAACCAAGATGTAATTTCTCATTATTGTTAATGCGTCAGATTCTAACCTGACAAATTGGTCCTGCATCTGCCAGAAAGATAAGTTACCTCTGAGGAGAGAGCGAGCCAAGATTTCCTTTTTTGTTTCGTCCCAACATCTGGTTCTGACATGAACTAAGATAGCCCTTCATTTCTCCAAAATCATGTAACAGAGCCCACTGTGAAGCCTATACAGTTTTCTGAGTCTGAAATACCGTCGAGGATGTTTGTGCGGATGATATTTGTGCTGAAGCTGCTTCAATATGCCTGGGCAATGGTCAACAAACAACCTTGAGATCAGGTCCGTCACTTCTTTTTTGCTGGACTCTATCATCTTCCTGGTCCATATTCTGAATTATATTCTCGGTTCTCAGTGAAAACTTTACTTTAATCAATCATCTAGATTACACACACATTTCAAATAATCATTTAATAACTGATCATCTTTCATATTTAGTTCATATTAAATAATCATTGTCTTGCATTAAAATCTATTCACTGTAACAACCCAAATTCTTCAGTACAGGTCACATCGACACTCACACTGAGAAAGAAAAAGCAAGCCAGCAAGTCTCTGGGAACCAAGGACACATCTGCTTAATTCAACTGATAAACAGATTCTCTCTAGACCAGGGGTAGGGAACCTGGTCCAGAAAGAGCTGCAGTGGGTGCAGGTTTTTGTTCCAACCGATCAAGCATGTACAGTTTAACCAATGAGGTTTTCAGCTGAACAAGCAACACCAGACTGACAATCAACTGATTACACTCCTAAGACACCTGATTAGATAAAAGCCGTGGGTTACGCGAGAAGTCAAGGCTGTTCTCAACAAGAAGAAAGTTGCCTTCAGGAGCAGAGACAAGGAGGCCATGAAGGCTGCACAGCAGGAGGTAAAACTCTGTGTGAGGGAAGCTAAGGACACCTACAGGAGGAAGGTGGAAGAAAAGCTGAGGGAGAACAACATGAGGGACGTCTGGGAAGGTGTGAGGACCATCACTGGTCTTAACACAAAGACCGAAGCCACAGGGGGGACTACTGAGAGGGCTAATGAACTTAACACCTTCTTCAACCGCTTTGATCAGTCCCTGCCCCCCACGCCCTCATCCCCACGGCAGCCACATTTCCTTCTTCCCTCAACACACCTCCCCCCAGACACCTCATCACCCCACCTCGTCTCCCCTATTCCAAAACAATCCCTGCCTTCACTCTAATGTTTTACAACATTGGATCCTACAATTTTCCATGGTCAGGAAGGTGAGAGGCTTTGATGCTCAGTGTCGATGCTTAACAGAAGAGTGGATCATATGAAGTTAATTAGACAATACACAAAAACAAACAAAGTATTGATGCAACTAACACACATACTTTTCAATAGGTTATATTTCTAAAAGATGTTGTCTGTTTGAAACTAATGGAAAATGGAAAACCTTTCAAGGAGTTCCAGGCACAGAAAGACATTATATTCCATGTTAAGTTGGTAACAGGTAACTCCACTGAGTTTATCTCAAGTTCACAAAAAAGGTCAGTAAGTAAGTAAGTAATTCTTATTTGTATAGCGCTTTTCTAGACCAGGGTCACAGAGCAATGAATTCACGAGAGATCCATCTCCTAATGTCATACTGTAATGTGGTCCTAATTCATTAACAAATGTATTTTGTATTTATTATTCATTTACATATATAAATAACACTTATTTACTTTTTTCCTCCTCCTTGTGTGTAATTTTTCCAGTATATATTAATCCCTCAAAACATTAGTTTTTAAGTTAGTTGAAGAAATGTTTTGAAAAAAACTCATATATAAAAGAATAAAATTGCAGCTTATTTAGTTTAATAAAGTTTTACCTTACCTTACCTTAATAAATGTCAAGGCCTAATTACGTCTTGTGACGTCATTTCCTTTCCGCATGCGGAAGTGAGCACATCCCACTGTGAATCCTGTACTGACTCCGCCCTTTTCTCCACTTTCTTCTCTGACCAGTAGAAGTTTCTTTGTTCGTGGATCACACGTTGGATGAACATGGACAGACTTTCAAGCTTGAAAGATTCCTTCAAGCAGCGGCTGATAACTGCAGTCGACGATCATCTGCTGCCAAGTTTTCTCTCCAAACTTCTCTGCTATGAACGAGAGCTAGAAAGAGACAGAACCCTGCTGGAGATGGTGACCAAGAAACCAGGTTCGTACAGACTTGTACACAAGTCAAGTTGCTTTGCTATTAACGTTCCGTCTTTACGCGCTGAAACGTTTGTATACGAGTCATTCAAATGAAACCAAAGTATTGTGATCACTGTGACACTAGCTGCGAACTAAACCCTCATTTGAGAAGAAAAAATGTGATAAAATTGGAAGTAAGCAGCAAAAAAAAAGCGTCAAAAAGCCTCCGCAGCCGAGACATCAGATAAGGGACCGTCTACAAATTACTTAGAACGACAAAAATGTAATCTTGAAAGATTTGGATTCATTTAACTAAACGAATATGTTTCAAACGTATTTCTTTCACGAATATGAAACCTTTATATAATGTCACTACAATTGTTGTCAAATGCCAGAACGCAATGATCTCACAAAATGGTGGATCTTGATAGTATGAATATTCAGGTTAACGCCTCTAGTCATCAGTGCATGTAGGATTGGTCAGTGATTCTAAACACTTCTCCTAAGATGGCCGCCTCACGTGGTCGTTGTGAAGAGTTACCGCAGATTTCTTCTTGAGAGAATCTGTTCAGTTCCCAGCAACTCACTGGTTTGTTGTGTCTTTCAGTGCGAGTTCTCACACAGGTTCTCAGTTTACTGAGATTTTCAGATTGAATTCATGAATTAAATACGAAATATTATCAGTTATTTAAGTGATTATTTTATATGAATTAAATACGAAAGATTATCAGTTATTTAAATAATTATTTTAGTATGAATTAAATATGAAAGATTATCAGTTATTTAAGTGATTATTTAAATGTGTGTTGAATCTAGATGGTAGATTACAGTAAAGTTGTCATATCCTAACACAACCTTCATTCTGACTTGAATGACAGGAGAGGTGTGGATGTGGATAAAGGAGGACGAGGAAGGACCTGATAAGATTCTCAACCCTCTTTACAGTTTTTACAAGATTTACAAGATTTCCTTTGAAAAAATGCAATATCCTCTAACGACATCCGATTACGTTGCTCGGAGGTCACCAAGGTGAACGTTCAGTCGGTGTGTGCATTTGCACGAACAATGTCGGACTCCGTAGTGTTCTCTGGACCCCTTCCCAATATGGCCAATGATGATATGTTTACTCGCTATTCATCATTTAATCGCTGGTTGTCGGAGTGGTGCCCCGCAAACGGGGTTGGCTTTGTTAACAACTGGAAAACCTTCTGGGGAAAACCTGGTCTGCTTAGGAGAGACTGCATCCATCCCACGTTGGAAGGAGCATCTCTCTTGTCTAGCAGTGTTGACAGTTTTAGTGTAACGTGACTCAGAGCACAGATCAGAAGGCAGAACTGCAGTCTTCCACACTCTTCTGCCCTTCTCCCACAACAGCCACCCACCTCTAACCGCATAGAGAGGGTCAATCTGACCCGCTTAATAAAACCAAGTAAAAATGTCAGTAGAAGAGCTGGTAAAGAAAATCTAATTCAAATAAATCTAAATCAAATAAATACTACCATTGTAGAGGACAGGAGAATTAAGTGTGGATTGTTGAATATCCGATCCCTGTCCTCAAAAGCTGCACTAATTAATGAACTTATATCAGATAAAACCATTGACTTATTCTGCTTAACCGAAACCTGGCTGTCTATAGATGATTACGTATCTTTAAATGAATCAACACCACCCAGCCACACTAACTTTAACGCCCCTCGACGCTCTGGTCGAGGAGGTGGAGTCGCAGCCATCATCAACTCATGTCTGTCAACCTTTACTAGACCACAATGTGATTTCAACTCTTTTGAAAGTATTATATATTAGCGTATCTAATACAACCTTGAGATCAGGTCACTTCTCTTTGTTGGAGTCTATCGTCCCCCTGGACCTTATTCTGAATTCTTGTCTGAGTTCCCTGAGTTCTTGACCAGCCTGGTGCTTAAATCAGATAAAGTGATTATTGTTGGTGACTTTAACATCCATGTTGATATGGTCCATGATAGCTTAGCTAACAGGTTTAACTCTATCCTGGAGTCATTTGGTTTCTCTCAGTACGTACATGAACCGACTCGCTGTTTTAAGCACACATTAGATCTTGTCCTAGCATACGGACTTGAAATTAAAAATGTTATTGTCTCTCCTCAGAATTCAGTTCTCTCTGACCATCAATTAATAACCTTTGATTTCATTTTAAAAGACCCAAGTCTACAGAGCAGGAGCACTCTCAAAAGATGTCTGTCTGAAAGTGCCGTTACCAAGTTTATGGAAACAATTCCCTAGCCTCAGTGTGTCAAGAAACTCTACCCATAGTCACCCCGACATTGATAACTTTGTGGGCAGTTTTACAGACTCGTTGCATAATACGCTTGACTCAATCGCACCACTAACTCAAAAGACTGTTAACAGAAGTAGTCTTGCTCCCTGGTATACTCAGGAAACACGTAAATTAAATAGGTTTCTAGATGACTAGAGAAGAAATGGCGTTCATCAAAACATAATGAATTCTACCAGGACTGGCAGGATAAGTTAAAAATATACAAGGCATCTCTTCGGAAAGCCAGAGCCAGCTACTACTCATCACTTATAGAAGCAAATAAGAATAACCCCAAGTTCTTATTCAGCACTGTAGCCAGGCTGACACGGAGCCATCAGTCCATTGAGCAGTCCATCAGTCCATCAGTCCATCAGTCCATCAGTCCATCAGTCCATCAGTCCATCAGTCCATCCCTCCTCATCTCAGTAGCAGTGACTTCATGAACTTTTTTAATGAAAAAATTGTAACTATCAGAGGAAAGATTCAAGACCTCCTAGATTCTTCTAATACAACCAGTGCAGCCTCACCGGACACAGACACTATGACTGATACATATTTTGACTCCTTTCTACCAGTGAGTCCTCGACAGCTGTCCCAGGTTGTTTCCTCCTCAAAGTCCACAACATGTCTTCTCGATCCTATTCCCACATGGCTACTTAAAGAACTGTTCCCCTTACTTAGCACTTTCATACTTGACATTATTAACTTGTCAATAACATCCGGCTATGTGCCTCAGATTTTTAAAGTTGCAGTAATTAAACCTCTGCTTAAAAAACCCACTCTTGATCCAGAGGTCCTCACTAACTATAGTTAGAGCCTATCTCTAATCTTGTCTTCATTTCAAAACTTCTGGAGAAAGTGGTAACAAGTCAGCTCTGTGATTATCTCCAGGACAATGATCAATTTGAGGTGTTTCAGTCTGGTTTTAGGGAACACCACAGCACAGAGACCGCCCTGGTAAAAGTAAGTAACGACCTACTGATGGCCTCTGATCAGGGCCATGTTTCAGTTCTTGTTCTTCTAGATCTCAGTGCTGCATTTGACACTGTCGACCACCAAATCCTTCTACAGAGGCTAGAAAACCATTTATGCATTCGTGGAACTGCTCTTAACTGGTTTAAATCTTACCTGTCGGATAGAACGCACTATATACATGTCAACCACCTCTCATCGACACACACTAAGATCAGCTATGGTGTCCCACAAGGTTCTGTTCTTGGTCCTTTTACTATTCACAATCTATATGCTCCCACTAGGGGACTTGATTAGAAGACACTCTATACATTTTCACTGTTATGCTGATGACACCCAACTTTACTTGTCCATGAAGCCAGATGAAAGAAATCAGCTAACACAATTACAGTCCTGTATTACAGATATCAAGTCCTGGATGACCAAAAACTTCCTCCTACTGAACTCGGAAAAGACTGAGGTTTTACTAGTTGGTCCGCAACATCTCAGACAATCATTTACTAATGATCTAGCTTTACAAAATGGACTTGCTCCTGCTACTAGCACCGCTGTAAAGAATCTGGGTGTATGCTTTGACGAGGACTTGTCATTTAACTCACACATAAAACAAATCTCACGGACTGCTTACTTCCACCTTCGTAACATTTCAAAAATCAGGCACTTCCTTCCTTTAGATGCTGCTGAGAAGCTCATCCATGCTTTTGTAACCTCCAGGCTGGACTATTGTAACTCTCTTCTCTCAGGATGTTCTAAAAAGTCTCTCAGAACTCTTCAGCTCATTCAGAACTCTGCAGCTCGTGTTCGGACTAAGACTAAGAGGCGCGAACACATTTCCCCTGTACTGTCTTCCCTACATTGGCTTCCTGTAGAATTTAGAATACAATTTAAAATCCTTCTCCTAACCGATAAAGCCTTACATGGTCTAGCACCAACATACATTAAAGATTTAATCCAAACTTACCAACCCTCAAGGACCTTACGATCCTTAAACTCTGATCTATTAGTTATACCACAAATCTCTAAATGTAGATTCGGAGCCAGGGCCTTCAGTTTTCAAGCCCCTCTGCTGTGGAACAAACTACCGGCTTCAGTCCGGAGGGCAGACACTCTCTCTATGTTTAAAAACAATCTTAAAACCTTACTTTTCGATAAAGCCTATAACTAACTTAACTGTTTATCTTTAGCTGCTATAACTAACAAAACTGTTTATCTTAGCTGCTATAGGCTGAGAATGCTGGAGGAGTTTTAGACACCGAGCTCTGTATATCCTTCTTTTCTGCATTACATTCATCACCTGTGCAGTTTAAACCCACACCTTTTTATTTCTCTCCCGGAGCCCCAGGGCTCCACCTCCAGAGCTGCTGCTGATCCAGGATCTTCACCACGTCATCAGAAAACATCAATTGAGACTTTATTAATAGTTTATAATCGTTCTTTTAAAATATTTTTTGACATAGATCACACTGTTATAAAGGAGTTCAGACGAGTGTAAATGTGTACATTTTTCCTCTAAGCTTGTAAATTTGCTGAGAATTAAACTCAATATTTAACTTATGTTAACGTAATTTTCTTCCATTAGACCTGATCTTATAACATATGTAGATAAATGGATAGTTTTTCCTTTGAGGATCAATAAAGTGTCTGTGTGTACGTAAAAATACAATCCAATGATTATTTTTAATCTTACTGATAACACAGATATTACACCGGGATCAGACTTTCCTAGCAGTGATAAATGATATAACATGACAGTATTACGAGATGCTTAATAACTGTAAAATGTAATCACTGACTTGTGAATTTCAAATATATACCTTGCTACTGATACAACACCAACAAGAGTTCATCAATATTTGATTGGTCAGTGACTCAGGTGTGTTTGTGTCGCTGCAGATGTTCATCAGCTGCTGGTGATCAAAGAAGAAGTTGAGGAACAGAAGTGCAGCTTCAGTCTGATTAAGGAGGAACAAGAACATGAACTCATTAAAGAAGAAGAGGCGGAGAATATACAAGATGAAGAAGAAAATGCCTCCCAGTTCTTCCACACTCCTGTTGATGTGAAGAATGAATATGACAACGACACCAACAACTTGACTCCACAAATGAAGGCAGAAGATGATGGAGACAACTGTGGAGGACCAGAACCAGCCAGCTACTTGCATACACCTCTCCATCCTGACCACCAGAGGGGGCTGTCTTCTGAATCTGACACTGATGACAGTGAAGACTGGAGAGAAACCAGTAACACTCAGTCAGGTTCAAACTCTGTGGAGATTCCAAAAGTTCATGTCAGTGAGAAGAAAGATGAAGATCACAAATCACTGATCTGCTCTGGATGTGGGAAGAAATGTTCTTCTAAATCTGGACTGACTATCCACACAAAAGTCTGCTCTCTAGGACCTTTAAGTTGTTCTCATTGTGGAAAAGGTTTTGTAAAGAGAAAGAGCCTGAAGAGACACATGAGAACTCACACTGGAGAAAAACCTTTTACCTGCTCGCAGTGTGGTAAATCTTTTACTCAGAATGGGAATCTGAAGACACACATGAGAACTCACAATGGAGAAAAACCTTTTAGCTGCTCTCAATGTGGTAAATCATTTACTCTGAGAGGGAGTTTGAAGATACATATGAGTCAGCACACTGGAGAAAAACCTTTCACTTGCTCGCAGTGTGGCAATTGTTATGCATGTGCATTTAGCTTCAAAAAACACATGAGAACACACACTGGAGAAAACCCTTTCACCTGCTCTCAGTGTGGTCAATCATTTAAAAACAGAGGGAGCCTGAATGTACACTTGAGAACTCACACTGGAGAAAAACCTTACACTTGCTCGCAGTGTGGAAAATCATTTACTGTTAGAGGGAATTTGAACAAACACATGAGAACTCACACTGGAGAAAAACCTTTTACCTGCTCTCAATGTGGTAAATCTTTTACTGATGGAGGGTATTTGAAGAAACACATGAGAACTCACACTGGAGAAAAACCTTTTACCTGCTCTCAATGTGGTAAATCTTTTACTGATAGAAGGTATTTGAAGAAACACATGAGAACTCACACTGGAGAAAAACCTTTTACCTGCTCTCAATGTGGTAAATCTTTTACTGATAGAGGGAGTTTGAAGAATCACATGAGAACTCACACTGGAGAAAAACCTTTTACCTGCTCTCAATGTGGTAAATCTTTTACTGATAGAGGGTATTTGAAGATACACATGAGAACTCACACTGGAGAAAAACCTTTCATTTGCTCACTGTGTGGTAATTGTTATGCATGTGCAAAACGTTTGAGATCACACATGAGAACTCATACTGGAGAAAAACCTTTCGTCTGCTTGCAGTGTGATAAATGTTTTACTTGGAGAGAGAGTTTGAAGAAACACATGAGAACTCACACAAGATGAAGACCGTATACCTGCTCTCAGTGTGATAAGTCCTTTGAACAGAGTTGAGCTCTAATGAAACAAACGAGTATTCACGAGTTAGAAAAGAATGATTTGCCTGGTAATTGTTCTGCTTGTCCACTTGCCCTGAAAAAAACATCTTTTAAAATCTTTAAGTCAGAGAGGAAATATGAAAACACACATGAAAACTCACGAAAGAGAAAAGCCTCTCCTCTGTTTGTAGTGCCTTCAAAGCCTCAGGATATTACTAAAGGTATCGCCTCCACTTTAGAATAAATATTCCTTGTTAATTCCTTGTTTTTTTACGTTATAATGGGACCACCAAAGTGATGTAAAAATGTTGACTAAAATATGTTGATCAATTATTTTACTTAACCACATTTTGCATTAATAAAATTGTATATTGTTTTCTGTTGCATGTGTGGAGGATGAATTTAAGTTTTAAGCTAAGATGTCTCAGTGCAAGGAACTGGACTGAAGAGTGATCCACCTCTGACCTTGAGGGTAATACATTTGTTTGAAGCTTTTGTTTTAGGGAGACCATGGAAGTAACATAATTAACGACTTGTGAAACTGGGATGGAGATATAACAGCAACCTCAACTCTCAACCTCAACAGAACTGGAAACTCTGCTGGTCTTTCTCTAATTCTATTGTACAATTAAATGTGTGTCTTTTAACCAAGATGTAATTTCTCATTATTGTTAAAGCGTCAGATTCTAACCTGACAAATTGGTCCTGCATCTGCCAGAAAGATAAGTTACCTCTGAGGAGAGAGCGAGCCAAGATTTCCTTTTTTGTTTCGAGTCTGACCTGACATGAACTAAGATAGCCCTTCATTTCTCCAAAATCATGTAACAGAGCCCACTGTGAAGCCTATACAGTTTTCTGAGTCTGAAATACCGTCGAGGATGTTTGTGCTGAAGCTGCTTCAATATGCCTGGGCAATGGTCAACAAACAACCTTGAGATCAGGTCCGTCACTTCTTTTTTGCTGGACTCTATCATCTTCCTGGTCCATATTCTGAATTATATTCTCGGTTCCCTGTGGTTTTGACCAGCCTGGTGCTTAAATCAGATCAAGTGATTATTGCTGGTGACTTTAACATCCATGTGGATATGGATATTGTAAGGATATGACAACTTTACTTTAATCAATCATCTAGATTTAACACACATTTCAAATAATCACTTCATTAACTGTTAATCTTTCATATTTAATTCATATTAAATAATCACTGCCTTGCATTCAAATCTAGCTTCTCCAGGTGACTGATGGAATCCTTTCCCAAGGTAAAGAGTTCAAGAATCCTGGGATCATGTTCACAAGAAAATAACTGTTTAGGTCATAATAACATTTTATGCTTATGTAATATAAAGGCCATCTTTGTATGATTTGTGTAGTTAAAACAATCAGTGTAGTCATTTTTTTTAAATGATTTCTTTATCAAACGGATCATAGATAAATGTTTGGACAGAGAATAATTTAATCTTAATATAAACTTTGACTAACTGCGATACAAACAAGACATTTGTTTGAAAATAATTGATCCCATTATTATCTAAATTAGTATTCAGTTATTTCTAAAGTAGCATTTGATGATGTGAAAAATATTAAGTTTAATCAACGCTCGTAGTTAATTCAATTTCATTTAGGTTCATTTTTTAAACACAATACTACCATCTAGTGGCCTTTTAGTATAACTACACTGATTATTCTAAATAAATTAAATTGTTGTAGATTAAATAATAACAGAATATTCCAACTAAAGAACAATTACTGTATGCAGACATAAAAACATACATATTCAGTGTGTACAAGAACACAATCACATTTATTTATATTAACAAACCATAATAATAAATAAAACAACTTCTGTAAATAAACAACTGTCTTCGCTCTAATGTTTTACAACATTGGATCCTACAATTTTCCATGGTCAGGAAGGTGAGAGGCTTTGATGCTCAGTGTCGATGCTTAACAGAAGAGTGGATCATATGAAGTTAATTAGACAATACACAAAAACAAACAAAGTATTGATGCAACTAACACACATACTTTTTAATAGGTTATATTTCTAAAAGGCGTTTGTCTGTTTGAAACTAATGGAAAATGGAAAACCTTTCAAGGAGTTCCAGGCACAGAAAGACATTATATTCCATGTTAAGTTGGTAACAGGTAACTCCACTGAGTTTATCTCAAGTTCACAAAAAAGGTCAGTAAGTAAGTAAGTAATTCTTATTTGTATAGCGCTTTTCTAGACCAGGGTCACAGAGCAATGAATTCACGAGAGATCCATCTCCTAATGTCATACTGTAATGTGGTTCTAATGCATTAACAAATGTATTTTGTATTTATTATTCATTTACATATACAAATAACACTTATTTACTTTTTTCCTCCTCCTTGTGTGTAATTTTTCCAGTATATATTAATCGCTTAAATCATTTGTTTTAAGTTAGTTGAAGAAATGTTTTGAAAAAAACTAATATATAAAAGAATAAAATTGCATCTTATTTAGTTTAATAAATAACACAGCCTAATGACGGTCATTGTGACGTCATTTCCTTTCCGCATGCGGAAGTGAGCACATCCCACTGTGAATCCTGTACTGACTCTGCCTTTTTCTCCACTTTCTTCTCTGACCAGTAGAAGTTTCTTTGTTCGTGGATCACACGTTGGATGAACATGGACAGACTTTCAAGCTTGAAAGATTCCTTCAAGCAGCGGCTGATAACTGCAGTCGACGATCATCTGCTGCCAAGTTTTCTCTCCAAACTTCTCTGCTATGAACGAGAGCTAGAAAGAGACAGAACCCTGCTGGAGATGGTGACCAAGAAACCAGGTTCGTACAGACTTGTACACAAGTCAAGTTGCTTTGCTATTAACGTTCCGTCTTTACGCGCTGAAACGTTTGTATACGAGTCATTCAAATGAAACCAAAGTATTGTGATCACTGTGACACTAGCTGCGAACTAAACCCTCCAAAAAGCCTCCGCAGCCGAGACACCAGATAAGGGACCGTCTACAAATTACTTTTCAAACGTATTTCTTTCACGAATACGAAACCTTTATATAATGCCACTACAATTGTTGTTTTTTAACATTTGACTGTATTGTTTTACTTGTTTTAGTTTTTGGAAATATTTTCATGCAATATTCAATACATTTTGTATTAACTCCTACTAGTTACAACTCTGATGGTAAATGTATTCACTTAAAAAGATCACCAATATTATCATTCTACACTCATTATGTTTTCGAATTTCTCTTTGAAATCTATGTTTCCATTCAATTATTTTTAAACATTTTGTAATAACTTCATAATTACAACTGATGTTCTGGCACAGAAACATCTCCCCAAATGCATTTCTCACACTTAAGGCAGAAAAACAATACCAGCATTGATACAATAATAATACTGTTATATGCAGGCTTCGAATTTAATCATTTTAAGGTCAAGGCAAGTGTTGCCTTAAAGAAGAGCATACATTTAAGGGCACCAAGGCAAATATGTGTGTTTATATATATAAATATATATATAAATAAATATATAGCTAAGAGATAACCAGCAGGGGGCAGCACAGCAAACACAACACCAAAGATCAGAAATTGAGAGTAGAAGAAGAGACAAAAACAGGAACTGATATCAACAAACGTACACACATGTGCAAGCAGTCAATGACACACTTGTTTCAGATAAGAAGTATTATCTATACACAAAACACCAAAAGTCTTGCCTTAAAGAAGAGCATACATTTTAGGGCACTAAGGCAAATATGTGTGTTTTTATATACAGTATATATATATATATATATACAGTATATACTGTATATATATATATTGTTTTTCTTCTTAACCAAATGATACCACTAATTAACTATACATATATACATATATACCTTAATAAAGAAACAGGAATAATAGTAAAATAACTATTGTCAACAAAGAATGTTACTTATTAAAGAGAAAAGATAATTATTACCAAAACCAACCCAAATACTTAAGAGAAAAACAATGAAGGGAAGAAAATAAAGAAGAGTTGAAAACAATAATTTGGAATCGAATCGACCTTCAGACCAGCAGTCCACGCCAAGGGTCACGGCGCTAGCAAGCAGAGAGATCTATCGCAGATGTCTTCAAGTGCCAGAACGCAAAGATGTCTTTCAGTGCGAGTTCTCACACAGGTTCTCAGTTTACTGAGATTTTCAGATTGAATTCATCAGAAATTCATCAGATTGCATATTGCTTTGCTCTCAGTGTGAGAAAGACTTTTATCTGACCTGTGCATGTGAATTTAGAAACAGAGTCAATGATTGTTTTAATATGAATTAAACGTGAAATATTATTATTATTATTATTATTATTATTATTATTATTATTATTATTATTATTATTATCAGTTATTTAAGTGATTCATTTAAATGTGTGTTGAATCTAGATGATAGATTACAGTAAAGTTGTCATATCCTAACACAACCTTCATTCTGACTTGAATGACAGGAGAGGTGTGGATGTGGATAAAGGAGGACGAGGAAGGACCTGATAAGATTCTCAACCCTCTTTACAGTTTTTACAAGATTTCCTGTGAAAAAATGCAATTTCTTCTAAATAAATCCCAATAATTTCCCTTTTCGTGATGAGAAACAAAATGCAATGAAAACATCAATTGAGACTTTATTAATAGTTTATAATCGTTCTTTTAAAATATTTTTTGACATAGATCACACTGTTATAAAGGAGTTCAGACGAGTGTAAATGTGTACATTTTTCCTCTAAGCTTGTAAATTTGCTGAGAATTAAACTCAATATTTAACTTATGTTAAAGTAATTTTCTTCCATTAGACCTGATCTTATAACATATGTAGATAAATGGATAGTTTTTCCTTTGAGGATCAATAAAGTGTCTGTGTGTACGTAAAAATACAATCCAATGATTATTTTTAATCTTACTGATAACACAGATATTACACCGGGATCAGACTTTCCTAGCAGTGATAAATGATATAACATGACAGTATTACGAGATGCTTAATAACTGTAAAATGTAATCACTGACTTGTGAATTTCAAATATATACCTTGCTACTGATACAACACCAACAAGAGTTCATCAATATTTGATTGGTCAGTGACTCAGGTGTGTTTGTGTTCCTGCAGATGTTCAGCAGCTGCTGGTGATCAAAGAAGAAGTTGAGGAACAGAAGTGCAGCTTCAGTCTGATTCAGGAGGAACAAGAACATGAACTCATTAAAGAAAAAGAGGCGGAGAATATACAAGATGAAGAAGAAAATGCCTCCCAGTTCTTCCACACTCCTGTTGATGTGAAGAATGAATATGATGATGACACCAACAACCTGACTCCACAAATGAAGGCAGAAGATGATGGAGACAACTGTGGAGGACCAGAACCCGCCAGCTACTTGCATACACCTCTCCATCCTGACCACCAGAGGGGGCTGTCTTCTGAATCTGACACTGATGACAGTGAAGACTGGAGAGAAACCAGTAGCACTCAGTCAGGTTCAAACTCTGTGGAGATTCCAAAAGTTCATGTCAGTGAGAAGAAAGATGAAGATCACAAATCACTGATCTGCTCTGGATGTGGGAAGAAATGTTCTTCAAAACCTGGACTAAGTAAACACATAAAAGTCTGCTCTCTAGGACCTTTAAGTTGTTCTCATTGTGGAAAAGGTTTTGTAAAGAAGAAGAATCTGATGGTTCACGTAAAAATTCACACTGGAGAAAAACCTTTTACCTGCGCACAGTGTGGTAAATCATTTAAACAGAGAGTGAACCTGAACGTACACATGAGAACTCACACTGTAGAAAAACCTTTTGTCTGCTCTCAGTGTGGTAAATCATTTAATGAGAGACGGGGTTTGAAGATACATATGAGAACTCACACTGGAGAAAAAACATTCATTTGCTCGCAGTGTGGTAAATCTTTTAGTCAGAGTGAACATCTGAAGTCACATATGAGAACACACACTGGAGAAAAACCTTTTACCTGCTCTCAGTGTTGTAAAACATTTACTCATGGAGAGAGTTTGAAGATACATATGAGAACGCACACTGGAGAAAAACCTTTCATTTGCTCGCAGTGTGGTAATTGTTATGCATGGGCAGATAGTTTGAGAAAACACATGAGAACTCACAATGTAGAAAAACTTTTTGTCTGCTCTCTGTGTGGTAAATCTTTTACTGAGAAAGGGAGTTTGAAGACACACATGAGAACTCACACTGGAGAAAAACCTTTCATTTGCTCACAGTGTGGTAATTGTTATGCAAGTGCACAAAGTTTGAGAAAACACATGAGAACTCACAATGGAGAAAAACCTTTTGTCTGCTCTCAGTGTGGTAAATCTTTTACTGAGAAATGGAGTTTGAAGTCACACATGAGAACGCACACTGGAGAAAAACCTTTTTCCTGCTCACAGTGTGTTAAATCCTTTACTGAGAGTGGGAAGTTAAAGATACACATGAGAACGCACACTGGAGAAAAACCTTTTGCCTGCTCACAGTGTGGTAAATCATTTACTCAGAGTGGGAGTTTGAAGATTCACATGAAAACTCACACTGGAGAAAAACCTTTTACCTGCTCACAGTGTGGTAAATCATTTACTCGGAGTGGGAATCTGAAGGCACATATGAGAACTCACACAGGATGAAGACCGTATACCTGCTCTCAGTGATAAGTCCTTTGAACAGAGTTGGGCTCTAATGAAACAAACGAGTATTCACGAGTTAGAAAATAATGATTTGCCTGGTCATTGATCTGCTTGTCCACTGGCCCTGAAAAAAACATATTTTAAAATCTTCAGAGAGGAAATATGAACACACACATGAAAACTCGAAAGAGAAAAGCCTCTCCTCTGTTTGTAGTGCCTTCAAAGCCTCAGGTAATTACTAAAGGTATCGCCTCCACTTTAGAACAAATGTTCCTTGTTAAGAAGTTTTTTTTTTTACGTTATAATGGGACCACCTCCCATAGTTTACCTTGAGAAACACAGAATTATTTTTAATTCAGAATTATAAACTGTTATTGACAATGTTGTAAATACAACATGTCAATTTATTGTTGTCAGTGCAGAATAAAAGTGATGGAAAAATGTTGACTAAAATATTTGTATCAATTATTTTACTTAACAACATTCTGCATTAATAACATTGTATATTGTTTTCTGTTGCATGTGTGAAGGATGAATTGAAGTTTTAAGCTAAGATGTCTCAGTGCAAGGAACTGGACAGGAAGAGTGATCCACCTCTGACCTATACAGTTTTCTGAGTCTGAAATACCGTCGCGGATGTTTGTGCTGAAGCTGCTTCAATATGCCTGGGCAATGGTCAACAAACAACCTTGAGATCGTGGTCCATATTCTGAATCATATTCTCGGTTCTCAGTGAAAACTTTACTTTAATCAATCATCTAGATTTAACACACATTTCAAATAATCATTTAATAACTGATCATCTTTCATATTTAGTTCATATTAAATAATCATTGTCTTGCATTAAAATCTATTCACTGTAACAACCCAAATTCTTCAGTACAGGTCACGTCGACACTCACACTGAGAAAGAAAAAGCAAGCCAGCAAGTCTCTGGGAACCAAGGACACATCTGCTTAATTCAACTGATAAACAGATTCTCTGTAGACGACCAAACTCCGGTAACTTTCCACGACTACCATGTGGCACGAGAAGTGTTTAGAATCACTGACCAATCATACATGCACAAATGACTAGAGGCCTTTACCTGAATATCAAGAATGAAAATTACAGGTAAAACATGAAAACTTCCCGACAGGTTTGAAGGCATCATATGTACTTTTTTACTGCTCAGATCCATGTCGCTGATCACTTGTTGATAAGTTCACTTCAGAGACACAATAATGATCAATATTGATCATTCACCACCACAGGTAGGTTAAGTGACCTCATCACAGACCATATCTGACCTTCAGCTTCAGCTCTCTAGGTAGCGCTTCACAAACTTTTGTGAAGCAACAGGGATGGAAATCTGAACCTTTCAATCAAAGTCTATGGTTCTCAGTCAGAATAAGGTGTGGGGGGGGAACTTCTCCAGGTGACTGATGGAATCCTTTCCCAAGGTGAAGAGTTCAAGAATCCTGGGATCATGTTCACAAGAAAATGACTGTTTAGGTCATAATAACATTTTATGCTCATGTAATATAAAGGCCATCTCTGTATGATTTGTGTAGTTAAAAAAATCTGTGTAGTCATTTTTTTAAATTTCTAAATCTGTTGTATAAAGACCAGGAGTGTTCATCATTATTTTGTCCTTCCACAGGCAGAGTATCAGGTTAGAAATCTGACTTGGACTGTAAAGATAAATAAAGTACAGACATTTAGTTTTCCTTGCAAGAAGAGAGAAATAACAAACGTACAACTATGTGCTTTTCTCAATGTCTGACTGTCATCTCATCCTTTATTATTTCTACTTATACTATCATAGTTGTGTAAGCTGCTCATTTTCAACACCAGGTGTAACTGTCAGCAGCCTACGTTTGAGTGTTTTTACTTATGAGTTAGTTTCCCCTGAAGAGTCAACTTAATGCAGCTGCGTCTGCAGTTATCTGGAGGCACGTTCTGTACTTTCTATGTTTCTACAAATAAGATGTCGTCAGGTAGTTCACACATGCTAACATTATATATGGGATTTTGACAAACCAATTTGTTACATTGGATAAGGAATTATTCTGTGTTCCTTAAGGTACATCACAGGAGTTAGGACTATTTGGGCCAAAGGGGAAGAGGATGAGTATTTTATGAGGTGGAGGATGAATGGATGGTCTTTATGATAGTAAACTCACACTGTGAATATCTAAGCAGATTTATTTAACATGTGAGTATGTGCATTACATTCACCACACTGAGAGCAGGTAAAAGGTTTAGTTTTGCAATCACAGTCAAAGATTCACCACATTGAGGACAAATGAGATTAATTTATTTTTTATTTTCATGTTCATTTCCAGATTACAGTGTAAAATATCTTCCATGCTGAGATGATGAGTCTGATCTACCAAAGATATTATTGTTGCCTCCTTGTCTGTCAAGTGTGGTGGTGTTAAAGGTCAACTAATGATAAACTCCAACTCTCCTGACATGTCGTAAATGTTCTTCTCTCCAAGATGCAGTAAGTTCCTCATCATGACCAGGTTTTACACTTATTACTTTAGTTGCTCTGAAATGAAATGAATGATTAAAGATTAAAGGCGACGACGAGGACGGCTGCCTCTCCAGTAGCTGCGCAGCAATTTCTATAATTTTCTGTTTTTTATTAAAAAAAATTCTGTAATTTTTTAAATGGATACTTTTGAACATGGGGAGAATCGTCTTGTTTACTCAAGAGAGGATCTACTATCGCTGAAGTCAATGGAACGGGCTGGAGATCGCCACGAGATCCCGATCGAACTTCAGCGCCGTAACAGAGGCTGTCGGGCAGGGAAGAGGCTAAAGGCTAAGCTAACGGACAATCGGAGACGTCACAGACCAACGATCCCAACGATCACGATGGGGAACGTCAATTCACTGACGAATAAGATGGACGAGCTGTCTGCCCTCAACAACCAGCGGATCTACAGAGAGAGCAGCTTGTTGATCTTCACGGAGACGTGGCTCACTCACTGACTCCGGACTCACACGTGGATCTGCCTGGTTTCAGCTCCGTCAGAGCGGACAGAGACTCAGACGCTTGTGGGAAGCGCAGAGGAGGAGGTCTGATCATGTACGTGAATAAACGCTGGTGTAGTCCGGGACACGTTACTGTGAAGAAAGTCTCTTGTTGTCAAGATTTAGAACTGTTGGCTGTCAGCATGCGTCCATATTATCTACCGCGTGAGTTCAGTCACGTGATCGCGCTGTGTGTTTACATTCCTCCGAGCACTGCGGCTGCATCTGCCTGTGAGAAGATGCACACAATGACAGCTCGACTTCAGAATCAACATCCTGACGCGTTTATCATCATCTCTGGAGACTTTAATCATGCCGACCTGGACTCTACTCTGCCTACTTTCCATCAGGCTGTGGATTGTCCCACCAGGCATAACAGGACAATTGACCTTCTTTATTCCAACTTGAAGGACGCCTACAGAGCCAAACCTCTTCCTCCACTTGGAAGGTCCGATCATAACCTGGTCCACCTTCAGTCACAGTACATTCCTCTGGTGCAGAGACAGACTGTGACCACTAAGACAATCAGAAAGTGGACACCAGCTGTGGAGGACGCCATCAGAGACTGCTTTGAAACAACAGACTGGGATGTGCTGCTGAAGTCTCATGGTGAGGACATCGAGGGTCAGACACACTGTCTAACGGATTATTTAAATTTTTGCTTGGACGTTGTCGCCCCTACTAAGACTGTCCGCTGTTACCCTAATAATAGACCGTGGGTAACAAAGGAGGTCAAGGATGTCCTTAACAGGAAGAAAGTGGCATTCAGGAGCAGGGACAGGGACGCCATGAGGTCAGCTCAGCAGGATGTGAAGCGATGCTTGAAGGAGGCAAAGGACACGTACAGGAGGAGGTTGGAGGAGAAGCTGAGCCGAGAAGAAATAAGAGAGTCTGGGATGGTGTTAAAACCATCACTGGACACAAGACCAAGGCCTCTCTGACTGCAGTGGACACGGTGGAGGAGGCAAATGGACTGAACAACTTTTTCAACAGGTTTGAGCAGGTCACCTCACCCTCACTGCTGCCCGCCTGAGGACCTGCCCCACCTTCTTGTGCCCCCCCCAGCTCCACACAACCACTTCCCAGCTTCACCTCACTCCAGGTACAGGATGTACTTCGGAGGATTCGTCCAGGGAAGGCTGCTGGTCCTGATAAGGTGTCTGCTCGACTGCTAAAGACCTACGCTGCTGAACTAGCTGAGCCACTCCAGCATGTCTTCAACCTCAGTCTACGGCTGGGGAAAGTACCAACTCTGTGGAAGACTTCCTGTATCGTTCCAGTCCCTAAAAAGATCCGACCAAGTGTGCTGAACGATTACAGACCGGTGGCACTGACTTCGCAGCTGATGAAGACACTGGAGCGGCTGGTCCTCAAACATCTCAGGCCACAAGTCCAGCACGCGCAAGACCCCCTGCAGTTTGCCTACCAGCCAGCAGTTGGTGTGGAAGATGCCATCCTTCACCTCCTGCATCGGACCTACTCCCACTTGGATAAAGGAAGCGGTTCAGTGAGAATCCTGTTCCTGGACTTTTCTAGTGCCTTCAACACTATCCAACCCACTCTGCTGCAGGACAAACTGACTAAGATGCATGTGGACCCTGCTCTGGTCTCCTGGATTACGGACTATCTTACTGATCGACCACAGTATCTCAGGCTGAAGGATATCAAGTCTGACACTGTGGTGTGCAGTACAGGAGCACCTCAGGGGACAGTACTGGCCCCTCTCCTCTTCACCATCTACACTTCAGACTTCTGCTACAACTCAGAGCTGAGTCTCGTCCAGAAGTATGCTGACGACACTGCCATTGTTGGATGCATCAGGGACAACAGCGAAGACGAGTACAGGAGTCTGATAAGTGACTTTGTGGACTGGAGTGAGAGGAACCACTTGCAGCTGAACACCTCAAAGACCAAGGAGCTGGTCTTGGACTTCGGGAGGTCCAGGACAAAGCCACGTCCAGCGTCCATTAGAGGCGACGAGGTGGAGATAGTTGACAACTATAAGTACCTCGGTGTGTGTCTGGACAGTAAACTGGTCCTGCAACACAGACCATGTGTATAAGAAGGTTCAGAGTAGACTGTACTTTCTGAGGAGGCTTCGATCATTTAACATCTGCAAGAAGCTCCTCTGCATGTTCTACCAGTCTCTGGTGGCCAGTGTCATGTTCTATGCTGTGGTGTGTTGGTGTGGAAATGTGTCCAAGAGGAGTGTCAACAGGTTGGACAGGTTGATCAGGAGGGCTGGCTCTGTGGTTGGAATGAAGCTGGACTCACTGGTGACAGTTGCGGAGAGGAGATCATTGAACAAACTACTGTCCATCATAGATGATGACAGTCATCCTCTCAGCACTGTAATCAGTGAGCAGAGAAGCAGAATGAGTGCATGAATGCTCCTTCCCAGGTGCAAAACAAATAGACTCAGGGTTCGGGCTCTGAGGTCTGTGGATCAGAATCTACTTTTGGTTCCTCGCACACGGTTCAGGACCAGAGGAGAGAAATCCTTCCAGACTGTTGCTCCTAAGCTTTGGAACGATCTTCCTCTCTCTTTGCGCTTGATGGATCTACTGACTCCTTTAAGAAACATCTTAAGACGTTTCTATTTGTTCAGGCTTTTCCTTGATTTTCTGGAACTCCTGTGTTGTTATCAGTTTTATTTTGATCTTTAAAGTACATACTTTATTGAATATTGTTTTGATTGTTTAAGCGCTTTGTGACCCTGGTCTAGAAAAGCGCTATACAAATAAAAATTACTTACTTACTTACTTACTCATTCATTCCTCGTGCTATTAAATTGTACAATTCGGGGGCAGGAGTGGAGTGAAAGTATCTGGATGTTCTGTTCTATGTTAGTCTTTGTATCCTTTGTCTTTGTTGTTTTTCTTTGATCTATGTTCTTTATCTTTATCTTTAGACTTAGATTGTGTCATCTTGTTCTTTTTCTTTATGTTCTTGTTCTTATTTTTTTTTTTTTTATTATTTTTTATTGTTTATGAAAAATTGCTGGCTATTGGAAAAAAAACAATTTCCCAAAGGAGACCTCCTGAGGGATCAATAAAGTTTTACCTTACCTTACCTTATAATATGTAATATATACTATAAAATATAATGGCTGCATTTATGAATCACGACACAATGTGACAGAGATACTGTAACTTTATAACATATAACACGTGAAATCAATAGAGCTACAGTCTATTAGTGTTTATTCCAACCTTCATTCTGACTTGAATGACAGGAGAGGTGTGGATGTGGATAAAGGAGGACGAGGAAGGACCTGATAAGATTCTCAACCCTCTTTACATTTTTGACAAGATTTACAAGATTTTAATATAAATAATTGAATATAAAAAGAAAGATTGAATCTTGTTTTCCACCAGGGACTGATTACAGCTGGAGGAGGAGTGAAGCCATTATTACGTCATAATGGACTCTTGTAACCTCTCGTTCGCCCACATTTCAGAGCAACTAAAGTAAAAGTAAAGTGTAAAACCTGGTCATGATGAGGAACTTACTGCATCTTGGAGAGAAGAACATTTACGACATGTCAGGAGAGTTGGAGTTTATCATTAGTTGACCTTTAACACCACCACACTTGACAGACAAGGAGGCAACAAGAATATCTTTGGTAGATCAGACTCATCCTAAGTGATCAATCGGGCTTTGAATGACTTTGAAAGACTAACTCTGCAGTGCAATCTGTCACATATAGATCATAACTTCTGTTGGGTTTGTTCCGTTGAACCAAACCCTCCTCAGTATCAATGCATGGTGGTGGTGAAGAAGGCCACAGACACAGGGATGAGTTTAAGAGAAAATGCTCATTTAGCAAAATATGCAGTCTTCCATTACATATGTTGTCATAGCTCGGATTGTAGAGTGGTTGCTTGAGGTTGTGGGTTCAATCCCAGCTCCAGACGAGTTTGTGGCATTGTGTCCCCTGAGCAAGACACTTTACCCTGAGCTGGCACCATGTGTTGCAGCCTACTCCCATCAGTATGTGATTGTGTGTGTGAGTGGAGGAATGCATGACTTTGTGACCCTGGTCTAGAAAGACACTATACAAATAGACATTATTATTATTATTATTATTATTATTATTATAAGAAGAGGCAGAAAAAATACAAGAAGAAAAAAAAGAAATCCCTCCCAGATCTTCCTGTTGATGTGAAGAATGAATATGATGACGACTCCACAAATGAAGGCAGAAGATGATGGAGACAACTGTGGAGGACCAGTGTAGTAAATACTTTATTTGGAGTTGGCGTCTGAAGACACATATGAGAACTCACACTGGAGAGAAACCTTTTACCTGCTCTCAGAGTGGTAAATCTTTTAGTGAGAATGGGTGTCTAAAGATCCACATGAGGACTCACACTGGAGAAAAATCTTTCATCTGTTCGCAGTGTGGTAAGTATTTTACTCAAAGTGGGAATCTGAAGCAACATGTGAAAATGAACACTGGAGAAAAACCTTTTACCTGCTCCCAGTGTGGAAGATCTTTACTGAGCGTGGGAAACTGAAGACGCACATGAGAGTTCAGACTGGAGAAAAATGCTCACTCTGTGGTAAATATTTTGCATATGTTCATGGTCTGAAAAAACACATGAGGACTCACGCAGGAGAAAACGCTTTTACCTGTGTTCAGAAAATGTTTTACACGGAGTACGGAATTAAAGAAACACATGAGTATTCACATTAGAGAAAACCTTGTTGAAAAATTGTTCCTACTGTTGACTATAATTTTTATGAGGAGGATGTCATGACACTCACATTAGGATCTACACTGTTAAAACCCTTCATCTGCCAAGAGTATGTATAGATCAACACAAAAAAACTCTTAAGAGAAAAACCTTTCAGATGCTCTCAGCATGGAAGATATTTTACACACTGAAATCTGGAAATGAACATGAAACTAAAAAATGAAAACATTTAAATCTCATTTGTCCTCAATGTGGTGAATCTTTGACTGTGATTGCAAAACTAAACCTTTTACCTGCTCTCAGTGTGGTGAATGTAATGCACATACTCACATGTTAAATAAATCTGCTTAGATATCCACAGTGTGAGTTTACTATCATAAAGACCATCCTTTCATCCTCCACCTCATAAAATACTCATCCTCTTCCCCTTTGGCCCAAATAGTCCTAACTCCTGTGATGTACCTTAAGGAACACAGAATAATTCCTTATCCAATGTAACAAATTGGTTTGTCAAAATCCCATATATAATGTTAGCATGTGTGAACTACCTGACGACATCTTATTTGTAGAAACATAGAAAGTACAGAACGTGCCTCCAGATAACTGCAGATGCAGCTGCATTAAGTTGACTCTTCAGGGGAAACTAACTCATAAGTAAAAACACTCAAACGCAGGCTGCTGACAGTTACACCTGGTGTTGAAAATGAGCAGCTTACACAACTATGATAGTATAAGTAGAAATAATAAAGGATGAGATGACAGTCAGACATTGAGAAAAGCACATAGTTGTACGTTTGTTATTTCTCTCTTCTTGCAAGGAAAACTAAATGTCTGTACTTTATTTAGCTTTACAGTCCAAGTCAGATTTCTAACCTGATACTCTGCCTGTGGAAGGACAAAATAATGATGAACACTCGCGTCGTTCGACCACTCCTGGTCTTTATACAACAGATTTGGAAATTTTTAAAAATGACTACACAGATTGTTTTAACTACACAAATCATACAGAGATGGCCTTTATATTACATGAGCATAAAATGTTATTATGATCTAAACAGTAATTTTCTTGTGAACATGATCCCAGGATTCTTGAACTCTTTACCTTGGGAAAGGATTCCATCAGTCACCTGGAGAAGCTAGATTTGAATGCAAGGCAGTGATTATTTAATATGAATTAAACATGAAAGATTATCAGTTAATCAAGTGATTATTTGAAATGTGTGTTAAATCTAGATGATTGATTAAAGTAAAGTTGTCATATCCTTACAATATCCATATCCACATGGATTTTAAAGTCACCAGCAATAATCACTTGATCTGATTTAAGCACCAGGCTGGTCAAAACCTCAGGGAACCGAGAATATGATTCAGAATATGGACCAGGAAGATGATAGAGTCCAGCAAAAAAGAAGTGACGGACCTGATCTCAAGGTTGTTTGTTGACCATTGCCCAGGCATATTGAAGCAGCTTCAGCACAAATATCATCCGCACAAACATCCTCGACGGTATTTCAGACTCAGAAAACTGTATAGGCTTCACAGTGGACTCTGTTACATGATTTTGGAGAAATGAAGGGCTATCTTAGTTCATGTCAGAACCAGGTGTTGGGACGAAACAAAAAAGGAAATCTTGGCTCGCTCTCTCCTCAGAGGTAACTTATCTTTCTGGCAGATGCAGGACCAATTTGTCAGGTTAGAATCTGACGCTTTAAACAATAATGAGAAATTACATCTTGGTTAAAAGACACACATTTAATTGTACAATAGAATTAGAGAAAGACCAGCAGAGTTTCCAGTTCTGTTGAGGTTGAGAGTTGAGGTTGTTGTTATATCTCCATCCCAGTTTCACAAGTCGTTAATAATGTTACTTCCATGGTCTCCCTGAAACAAAAGCTTCAAACAAATGTATTACCCTCAAGGTCAGAGGTGGATCACTCTTCAGTCCAGTTCCTTGCACTGAGACATTTTAGCTTAAAACTTCAATTCAACCTTCACACATGCAACAGAAAACAATATACAATTTTATTAATGCAAAATGTGTATTTACAACATTGTCAATAACAGTTTATAATTCTGAATTAAAAATAATTCTGTATTTCTCAAGGTAAAGTATGGGAGGTGGTCCCATTATAACGTAAAAAAAAAAGGAATTAACAAGGAATAGTTGTTCTAAAGTCGAGGCGATACCTTTAGTAATATCCTGAGGCTGTGAAGGCACTACAAACAGAGGAGAGGCTTTTCTCTTTCGTGAGTTTTCATGTGTGTGTTCATATTTCCTCTCTGACTTAAAGATTTTAAAATATGTTTTTTTCAGGGCCAGTGGACAAGCAGAACAATTACCAGGCAAATTATTCTTTTCTAACTCGTGAATACTCATTTGTTTCATTAGAGCTTAACTCTGTTCAAAGGACTCATCACACTGAGAGCAGGTATACGGTCTTCATCCTGTGTGAGTTCTCATATGTGCCTTCAGATGCCCCCTCTGACTAAAAGATTTACCACACTGCGAGCAGACAAAAGGTTTTTCTCCAGTGTGAGTTCTCATGTGTCCGGTCAGGCTCTCTCTGTCATTAAATGATTTACTACACTGAGAGCAGAAAAAAGGTTTTTCTCTATTGTGAGTTCTAATGTGCATCTTCAAACTCTCTCTCCAAGTAAAACATTTATCACACTGCGAGCAGACGAAAGGTTTTTCTCCAGTATGAGTTCTCATGTGTGATCTCAAACGTTCTGCACATGCATAACAATTACCACACTGTGAGCAAATGAAAGGTTTTTCTCCAGTGTGAGTTCTCATGTGTGTCTTCAAACGTCCTCTCTCAGTAAAAGATTTACCACACTGAGAGCAGACGAAAGGTTTTTCTCCAGTGTGAATTCTCATGTGTATCTTTAAACTCCCATTCTGAGTAAAAGATGTACCACACTGAGAGCAGGTAAAAGGTTTTTCTCCAGTGTGAATTCTCATATGCATCTTCAAACTCGCTCTGTGAGTAAATGATTTACCACACTGAGAGCAGGTGAAAGATTTTTCTCCAGTGTGAGTTCTCATGTGAACCGCCAGAATATTCTTCTTTACAAAACCTTTTCCACAAATTGAACAACTTAAAGTTCCTAGAGAGCAGACTTGTGTGTGTTTAGTCAGTCCAGATTTTGAAGAACATTTCTTCCCACATCTAGAGCAGATCAGTGATTTGTGATCTTCATCTTTCTTCTCACTGACATGAACTTTTGGATTCTCCACAGAGTTTGAACCTGACTGAGTGTTACTGGTTTCTCTCCAGTCTTCACTGTCATCAGTGTCAGACTCAGAAGACAGCCCCCTCTGGTGGTCAGGATGGAGAGGTGTATGCAAGTAGCTGGCTGGTTCTGGTCCTCCACAGTTGTCTCCATCATCTTCTGCCTTCATATGTGGAGTCAAGTTGTTGGTGTCGTCGTCATATTCATTCTTCACATCAACAGGAGTGTGGAAGAACTGGGAGGCATTTTCTTCTTCATCTTGTATATTCTCCGCCTCTTCTTCTTTAATGAGTTCATGTTCTTGTTCCTCCTTAATCAGACTGAAGCTGCACTTCTGTTCCTCAACTTCTTCTTTGATCACCAGCAGCTGATGAACATCTGCAGCGACACAAACACACCTGAGTCACTGACCAATCAAATATTGATGAACTCTTGTTGGTGTTGTATCAGTAGCAAGGTATATATTTGAAATTCACAAGTCAGTGATTACATTTTACAGTTATTAAGCATCTCGTAATACTGTCATGTTATATCATTTATCACTGCTAGGAAAGTCTGATCCCGGTGTAACATCCGTGTTATCAGTCAGATTAAAAATAATCATTGGATTGTATTTTTACGTACACACAGACACTTTATTGATCCTCAAAGGAAAAACTATCCATTTATCTACATATGTTATAAGATCAGGTCTAATGGAAGAAAATTACGTTAACATAAGTTAAATATTGAGTTTAATTCTCAGCTAATTTAAAAGCTTAGAGGAAAAATGTACACATTTACACTCGTCTGAACTCCTTTATAACAGTGTGATCTATGTCAAAAAATATTTTAAAAGAACGATTATAAACTGTTAATAAAGTCTCAATTGATGTTTTAATTGCATTTTGTTTCTGATCACGAAAAGGGAAATTATTGGGATTTATTTAGAAGAAATTGCATTTTTTCACAGGAAATCTTGTAAATCTTGTCAAAACTGTAAAGAGGGTTGAGAATCTTATCAGGTCCTTCCTCGTCCTCCTTTATCCACATCCACACCTCTCCTGTCATTCAAGTCAGAATGAAGGTTGTGTTAGGATATGACAACTTTACTGTAATCTATCATCTAGATTCAACACACATTTAAATAATCACTTAAATAACTGATAATCTTTCATATTTAATTCATACTAAAATAATTATTTAAATAACTGATAATCTTTCGTATTTAATTCATATTAAAATAATCATTTAAATAACTGATAATATTTCCTATTTAGTTCATGAATTCAATCTGAAAATCTCAGTAAACTGAGAACCTGTGTGAGAACTCGCACTGAAAGACATAACAAACCAGTGAGTTGCTGGGAACTGAACAGATTCTCTCAAGAAGAAATCTGCGGTAACTCTTCACAACGACCACGTGAGGCGGCCATCTTAGGAGAAGTGTTTAGAATCACTGACCAATCCTACATGCACTGATGACTAGAGGCGTTAACCTGAATATTCATACTATCAAGATCCACCATTTTGTGAGATCATTGCGTTCTGGCATTTGACAACAATTGTAGTGGCATTATATAAAGGTTTCATATTCGTGAAAGAAATACGTTTGAAACATATTCGTTTAGTTAATTTAGTCCAACTCTTTCAAGATTACATTTTTGTCGTTCTAAGTAATTTGTAGACGGTCCCTTATCTGGTGTCTCGGCTGCGGAGGCTTTTTGACGCTTTTTTTGCACATTTTTTCCCACATTTTTTCTTCTCAAATGAGGGTTTAGTTCGCAGCTAGTGTCACAGTGATCACAATACTTTGGTTTCATTTGAATGACTCGTATACAAACGTTTCAGCGCGTAAAGACGGAACGTTAATAGCAAAGCAACTTGACTTGTGTACAAGTCTGTACGAACCTGGTTTCTTGGTCACCATCTCCAGCAGGGTTCTGTCTCTTTCTAGCTCTCGTTCATAGCAGAGAAGTTTGGAGAGAAAACTTGGCAGCAGATGATCGTCGACTGCAGTTATCAGCCGCTGCTTGAAGGAATCTTTCAAGCTTGAAAGTCTGTCCATGTTCATCCAACGTGTGATCCACGAACAAAGAAACTTCTACTGGTCAGAGAAGAAAGTGCAGAAAAGGGCGGAGTCAGTACAGGATTCACAGTGGGATGTGCTCAGAAAACGTGGGGCGCATGCGGAAAGGAAATGACGTCACAACAAGCAGGATCATGGCAGTGACCAGAGACAAATATGTCAGCGTCAGTACAGGATTAGGTTATGTTAGGTAGAACTTTATTGATCCCTCAGGAGGTCTCCTTCAGGAAATTGTTTTTTTCCAATTAGACACAGCAATACAGCAATTATTCATAAAAATAAAAATAAGAACAAAAAGAAATAAAGAGAAAGAACAAGATGATACAATCTAAGTCTAAAGATAAAGAAGATTATTATTATTCTATCGTCAAACATAATGAATACATGAGGATAGACTTCAAGTGGTGACTTTGACTAAGGGTTCGTTATTAACAAGTCATTTGTTTTATATGGAATGATTGATTCATGTCACTTTATTTGTATTCGCCAGTTACTAAGGTTACTATCAACACTCTTATTATTTTAATTCCTATTCTTTAAAAGGTTATGCAGCTATTCACATAAAAGCTTATAGTAGAAAAAAACTATGTATTTTTGACTTAATTTATAAAAAAGATTCTGTTTTGATTCATTAGTACTCAGTTACTATCTCAGTGAGTAGATGTATGTAAATTGTAATTTTCTTATATTACAGTAAGACATTAGGAGATTGATCTCTCGTGAATTGATTGCTTTTTCTTTGTCCCTTTTTTGTGAACTTGAGATAACTGAGTGGAGTTACCTGTTAAGGTAAGGTAAGGTAAGGTAAAACTTTATGTTACCAACTTAACATGGAATATAATCTGCAAATTGTCTTTCTGTGCCTGGAACTCCTTGAAAGGTTTTCCATTGAGGGGTGAAGACATTTAGTATCAAAGGGATTGCATTGTACATTTAAATCCCCCTTTTTTTTTTAAAGGCATGTTCATCGCTTTTTCGACTTCCCCGCAGACCAGCTTACAGCACGATAATGTGTAAATATCAGCTACATCAGCTGAATTGCAGCACATTTTGATGAGCACATGTGTATCTAATGTATGACAGTCAAAAGCAAGTGTGCATGAATGATTCTAACTATTCTTTTGTCATTAATGCTCAAGGAGCCAGAGGCCACACACACCACTGTCCATGTAGTTTAAAACATGCCGTTTACAAGTTGATGGACAATTTATAATTGTAATTTGTTATAATATATATATACATATATATATGTATATATATATATATATATATGTATATATATATATATATATATATGTATATATATATATATATGTATATATATATATATATAAAAGAAAAAGCGAACTATTTTCAAGTGTTGCTCTGTCTTTCTCGTTTGCCTTTAAAGGTTTCTATGGAGAATAAAAACATTAGCCACATACTGGAGGTAATGTTTCTTTAAATGTTGAAGGAATGTCTACTTCTCTGTTCATTAAAAACTTTTTTATAGGCGAAAACTTTATCTGTATGTAGCGGATCTTAGCAGGACCTTGACAGATATGATAATCCTGGAAATACAACGGACATGAACGACACCGTTCATATTAGTTCATATTAGTTCATATTAGTTCATAATAGTTCATATTAGTGCATATTAGTTCATATTAGTGCATATTAGTTCATATTAGTTCATATTAGTTCATATTAGTTCATAATAGTTCATATTAGTGCATATTAGTTCATATTAGTTCATAATAGTTCATATTAGTTCATATTAGTTCATATTAGTTCATAATAGTTCATATTAGTTCATATTAGTTCATAATAGTTCATATTAGTTCATATTAGTTCATATTAGTTCATAATAGTTCATAATAGTTCATATTAGTTCATAATAGTTCATAATAGTTCATAATAGTTCATATTAGTTCATATTAGTTCATAATAGTTCATATTAGTTCATATTAGTTCATTTAGTCTCTTGGATTATCTTTATTCACATATTTTCATTAAACTTCTTACTGCAACCGTGACTCTTCCTTTGTTATTTTTCTTTTGCATTAAAGCAATGGTTTAAAAACCACATTCAAAGCACATTTACATAAATGTCAATTTTACAATTTCCCTTTGAAAACAAACCTTTTAATCACTAATCATTTTCTCTTGTTATCATTCATTCACTTCCAACATACACCCTTCATTCTTTCATCAAGAATAATATTCCTACATGAAGGACAGTAGATGCATTAAGTGAACACTTAATAAAACAAAATGAAGACAAAACCGTAGAACATATTTATTTTTGCGCGCTTTTTCTGACCTTACACATTCATGCTAGCATGCTAGCATGCTAACATGCTAACATGCTACATACACTCCACACAACACTTTTCACACTTCATAGCACACACATGCACAATTCAGACTCACACACACACACGTCTATTTTGACATATTAAATATTACCGCACAAATGCCATGGAGCCAAAAGAAAAATATACACACAAAAGCATTGAACTACTGACGCCATTTTAGTGATGACGACGATCACGTACCGCAGAACTTTCTCTGTTCACACACATAACTATCATATCAACAATCATTCTAAGCAGTTTAAAGTAAGAGGACTTAAAGAAAGAGTTCTTAACCAACCTGGAAATACAAGGACATGAACGACACCTCAAGTCTCTTGGATCATGAGCTTCACTTGCGTGACGTATTGTCAGGAATACCTTCGCAAGTGCTGCCACCTTGTGTTTGCTGCATGTCATTGCGCATTTCTGTCTCTTACGCCCTCTTAGTGGGACTGAACAACAAAACTGAATAAAAGCAGTGACAACAAACCAAAAAGTGACAGAAGACCTTCTATAATAATATCTCAACAAAAACACTTAGTATCACATGGAGAAAAATATAAATATGTCCCGTTGTTTTCTTTGGAGTTTGTTCTTCTGCATATATTTTACAGTTAACTGAAGGAGGTTGTGCTCGGGGTTGGAGATCAGGCTTTCTGAGTCTCTCACTTGTTCTCAATTCAGAGACATCGTATCATCTGAATCTTTCCGATTCATCAAATACTACTTTAGAAATAACTGAATACTAATTTAGATAATTATTGGATAAATGATTTTCAAACAAATTTCTAGTTTGTATCGCACAGTTAGTCAAAGTTTATATTTAGATTCAATTAACCTTTTCTCTTTTAATCGAAATAGTTTAATAAGAAGATTGAATCTTGTTTTCCACCAGGGACTGATTACAGCTGGAGGAGGAGTGAAGCCATTATTACGTCATAATGGACTCTTGTAACCTCTTGTTCGCCCACATTTCAGAGCAACTAAAGTAATAAGTGTAAAACCTGGTCATGATGAGGAACTTACTGCATCTTGGAGAGAAGAACATTTACGACATGTCAGGAGAGTTGGAGTTTATCATTAGTTGACCTTTAACACCACCACACTTGACAGAAAAGGAGGTAACAATAATATCTTTGGTAGATCAGACTCATCCTAAGTGATCAATCGGGCTTTGAATGACTTTGAAAGACTAACTCTGCAGTGCAATCTGTCACATATAGATCATAACTTCTGTTGGGTTTGTTCCGTTGAACCAAACCCTCCTCAGTATCAATGCATGGTGGTGGTGAAGAAGGCCACAGACACAGGGATGAGTTTAAGAGAAAATGCTCATTTAGCAAAATATGCAGTCTTCCATTACATATGTTGTCATAGCTCGGATTGTAGAGTGGTTGCTTGAGGTTGTGGGTTCAATCCCAGCTCCAGACGAGTTTGTGGCATTGTGTCCCCTGAGCAAGACACTTTACCCTGAGCTGGCACCATGTGTTGCAGCCTACTCCCATCAGTATGTGATTGTGTGTGTGAGTGGAGGAATGCATGACTTTGTGACCCTGGTCTAGAAAGACACTATACAAATAGACATTATTATTATTATTATTATTATTATTATTATTATAAGAAGAGGCAGAAAAAATACAAGAAGAAAAAAAAGAAATCCCTCCCAGATCTTCCTGTTGATGTGAAGAATGAATATGATGACGACTCCACAAATGAAGGCAGAAGATGATGGAGACAACTGTGGAGGACCAGTGTAGTAAATACTTTATTTGGAGTTGGCGTCTGAAGACACATATGAGAACTCACACTGGAGAGAAACCTTTTACCTGCTCTCAGAGTGGTAAATCTTTTAGTGAGAATGGGTGTCTAAAGATCCACATGAGGACTCACACTGGAGAAAAATCTTTCATCTGTTCGCAGTGTGGTAAGTATTTTACTCAAAGTGGGAATCTGAAGCAACATGTGAAAATGAACACTGGAGAAAAACCTTTTACCTGCTCCCAGTGTGGAAGATCTTTACTGAGCGTGGGAAACTGAAGACGCACATGAGAGAGACTGGAGAAAAATGCTCACTCTGTGGTAAATATTTTGCATATGTTCATGGTCTGAAAAAACACATGAGGACTCACGCAGGAGAAAACGCTTTTACCTGTGTTCAGAAAATGTTTTACACGGAGTACGGAATTAAAGAAACACATGAGTATTCACATTAGAGAAAACCTTACAATTGTTCCTACTGTTGACTATAATTTAATGAGGAGGATGTCATGACACTCACATTAGGATCCACACTGTTAAAACCCTTCATCTGCCAAGAGTATGTATAGATCAACACAAAAAAACTCTTAAGAGAAAAACCTTTCAGATGCTCTCAGCATGGAAGATATTTTACACACTGAAATCTGGAAATGAACATGAAACTAAAAAATTAAAACATTTAAATCTCATTTGTCCTCAATGTGGTGAATCTTTGACTGTGATTGCAAAACTAAACCTTTTACCTGCTCTCAGTGTGGTGAATGTAATGCACATACTCACATGTTAAATAAATCTGCTTAGATATCCACAGTGTGAGTTTACTATCATAAAGACCATCCATTCATCCTCCACCTCATAAAATACTCATCCTCTTCCCCTTTGGCCCAAATAGTCCTAACTCCTGTGATGTACCTTAAGGAACACAGAATAAATCCTTATCCAATGTAACAAATTGGTTTGTCAAAATCCCATATATAATGTTAGCATGTGTGAACTACCTGACGACATCTTATTTGTAGAAACATAGAAAGTACAGAACGTGCCTCCAGATAACTGCAGACGCAGCTGCATTAAGTTGACTCTTCAGGGGAAACTAACTCATAAGTAAAAACACTCAAACGCAGGCTGCTGACAGTTACACCTGGTGTTGAAAATGAGCAGCTTACACAACTATGATAGTATAAGTAGAAATGATAAAGGATGAGATGACAGTCAGACATTGAGAAAAGCACATAGTTGTACGTTTGTTATTTATCTCTTCTTGCAAGGAAAACTAAATGTCTGAACATTATTTAGCTTTACAGTCCAAGTCAGATTTCTAACCTGATACTCTGCCTGTGGAAGGACAAAATAATGATGAACACTCCTGGACTTAATACAACAGATTTAGAAATTTAAAAAAATGACTACACAGATTTTTTTAACTACACAAATCATACAGAGATGGCCTTTATATTACATGAGCATAAAATGTTATTATGACCTAAACAGTCATTTTCTTGTGAACATGATCCCAGGATTCTTGAACTCTTCACCTTGGGAAAGGATTCCATCAGTCACCTGGAGAAGTCCCCCCCCACACCTTATTCTGACTGAGAACCATAGACTTTGATTGAAAGGCTCAGATTTCCATCCCTGTTGCTTCACAAAAGTTTGTGAAGCGCTACCTAGAGAGCTGAAGCTGAAGGTCAGATATGGTCTGTGATGAGGTCACTTAACCTACCTGTGGTGGTGAATGATCAATATTGATCATTATTGTGTCTCTGAAGTGAACTTATCAACAAGTGATCAGCGACATGGATCTGAGCAGTAAAAAAGTACATATGATGCCTTCAAACCTGTCGGGAAGTTTTCATGTTTTACCTGTAATTTTCATTCTTGATATTCAGGTAAAGGCCTCTAGTCATTTGTGCATTCAGTGATTCTAAACACTTCTCGTGCCACATGGTAGTCGTGGAAAGTTACCGGAGTTTGGTCGTCTAGAGAGAATCTGTTTATCAGTTGAATTAAGCAGATGTGTCCTTGGTTCCCAGAGACTTGCTGGCTTGCTTTTTCTTTCTCAGTGTGAGTGTCGACGTGACCTGTACTGAAGAATTTGGGTTGTTACAGTGAATAGATTTTAATGCAAGACAATGATTATTTAATATGAACTAAATATGAAAGATGATCAGTTATTAAATGATTATTTGAAATGTGTGTTAAATCTAGATGATTGGTTAAGTTTTAAGTATTAAAGTAAAGTTTTCACTGAGAACCGAGAATATGATTCAGAATATGGACCACGATCTCAAGGTTGTTTGTTGACCATTGCCCAGGCATATTCAAGCAGCTTCAGCACAAACATCCTCGACGGTATTTCAGACTCAGAAAACTGTATAGGCTTCACAGTGGACTCTGTTACATGATTTTGGAGAAATGAAGGGCTATCTTAGTTCATGTCAGGTCAGACTCAGATGTTGGGACAAAACAAAAAAGTATATCTTGGCTCGCTCTCTCCTCAGAGGTAACTTATCTTTCTGGCAGATGCAGGACCAATTTGTCAGGTTAGAATCTGACGCTTTAACAATAATGAGAAATTACATCTTGGTTAAAAGACACACGTTTAATTGTACAATAGAATTAGAGAAACACCAGCAGAGTTTCCAGTTCTGTTGAGGTTGAGAGTTGAGGTTGCTGTTATATCTCCATCCCAGTTTCACAAGTCGTTAATCATGTTACTTCCATGGTCTCCCTGAAACAAAAGCTTCAAACAAATGTATTACCCTCAAGGTCAGAGGTGGATCACTCTTCAGTCCAGTTCCTTGCACTGAGAAATCTTAGCTTAAAACTTAAATTCATCCTTCACACATGCAACAGAAAACAATATACAATTGTATTAATGCAAAATGTGGTTAAGTAAAATAATTGATAAACATATTTTAGTCAACATTTTTCCATCACTTTTATTCTGCACTGACAACAATAAATTGACATGTTGTATTTACAACATTGTCAATAACAGTTTATAATTCTGAATTAAAAATAATTCTGTATTTCTCAAGGTAAACTATGGGAGGTGGTTAAAATATGTTTTTTTCAGGGCCAGTGGACAAGCAGATCAATGACCAGGCAAATCATTATTTTCTAACTCGTGAATACTCGTTTGTTTCATTAGAGCCCAACTCTGTTCAAAGGACTTATCACTGACAGCAGGTATACGGTCTTCATCCTGTGTGAGTTCTCATATGTGCCTTCAGATTCCCACTCCGAGTAAATGATTTACCACACTGTGAGCAGGTAAAAGGTTTTTCTCCAGTGTGGGTTTTCATGTGAATCTTCAAACTCCCACTCTGAGTAAATGATTTACCACACTGTGTGCAGGTAAAAGGTTTTTCTCCAGTGTGCGTTCTCATGTGTATCTTTAACTTCCCACTCTCAGTAAAGGATTTAACACACTGTGAGCAGGAAAAAGGTTTTTCTCCAGTGTGCGTTCTTATGTGTGACTTCAAACTCCATTTCTCAGTAAAAGATTTACCACACTGAGAGCAAACAAAAGGTTTTTCTCCATTGTGAGTTCTCATGTGTTTTCTCAAACTTTGTGCACTTGCATAACAATTACCACACTGTGAGCAAATGAAAGGTTTTTCTCCAGTGTGAGTTCTCATGTGTGTCTTCAAACTCCCTTTCTCAGTAAAAGATTTACCACACAGAGAGCAGACAAAAAGTTTTTCTACATTGTGAGTTCTCATGTGTTTTCTCAAACTATCTGCCCATGCATAACAATTACCACACTGCGAGCAAATGAAAGGTTTTTCTCCAGTGTGCGTTCTCATATGTATCTTCAAACTCTCTCCATGAGTAAATGTTTTACAACACTGAGAGCAGGTAAAAGGTTTTTCTCCAGTGTGTGTTCTCATATGTGACTTCAGATGTTCACTCTGACTAAAAGATTTACCACACTGCGAGCAAATGAATGGTTTTTCTCCAGTGTGAGTTCTCATATGTATCTTCAAACCCCCTCTCTCATTAAATGATTTACCACACTGTGCGCAGTTAAATGGTTTTTCTCCAGTGTGAATTTTTACTTGAACCATCAGATTCTTCTTCTTTACAAAACCTTTTCCACAATGAGAACAACTTAAAGGTCCTAGAGAGCAGACTCTTGTGTGTTTACTTAGTCTAGGTTTTGAAGAACATTTCTTCCCACATCCAGAGCAGATCAGTGATTTGTGATCATCATCTTTCTTCTCACTGACATGAACTTTTGGATTCTCCACAGAGTTTGAACCTGACTGAGTGTTACTGGTTTCTCTCCAGTCTTCACTGTCATCAGTGTCAGATTCAGAAGACAGCCCCCTCTGGTGGTCAGGATGGAGAGGTGTATGCAAGTAGCTGGCTGGTTCTGGTCCTCCACAGTTGTCTCCATCATCTTCTGCCTTCATTTGTGGAGTCAGGTTGTTGGTGTCATCATCATATTCATTCTTCACATCTACAGGAGTGTGGAAGAACTGGGAGGCATTTTCTTCTTCATCTTGTATATTCCTCGCCTCTTCTTCTTTAATGAGTTCATGTTCATGTTCCTCCTGAATCAGACTGAAGCTGCACTTCTGTTCCTCAACTTCTTCTTTGATCACCAGCAGCTGATGAACATCTGCAGCGACACAAACACACCTGAGTCACTGACCAATCAAATATTGATGAACTCTTGTTGGTGTTGTATCAGTAGCAAGGTATATATTTGAAATTCACAAGTCAGTGATTACATTTTACAGTTATTAAGCATCTCGTAATACTGTCATGTTATATCATTTATCACTGCTAGGAAAGTCTGATCCCGGTGTAATATCTGTGTTATCAGTAAGATTAAAAATAATCATTGGATTGTATTTTTACGTACACACAGACACTTTATTGATCCTCAAAGGAAAAACTATCCATTTATCTACATATGTTATAAGATCAGGTCTAATGGAAGAAAATTACGTTAACATAAGTTAAATATTGAGTTTAATTCTCAGCTAATTTAAAAGCTTAGAGGAAAAATGTATACATTTACACTCGTCTGAACTCCTTTATAACAGTGTGATCTATGTCAAAAGATATTTTAAAAGAACGATTATAAACTGTTAATAAAGTCTCAATTGATGTTTTCATTGCATTTTGTTTCTGATCACGAAAAGGGAAATTATTGGGATTTATTTAGAAGAAATTGCATTTTTTCACAGGAAATCTTGTAAATCTTGTAAAAACTGTAAAGAGGGTTGAGAATCTTATCAGGTCCTTCCTCGTCCTCCTTTATCCACATCCACACCTCTCCTGTCATTCAAGTCAGAATGAAGGTTGTGTTAGGATATGACAACTTTACTGTAATCTATCATCTAGATTCAACACACATTTAAATGAATCACTTAAATAACTGATAATAATAATAATAATAATATTTCACATTTAATTCATATTAAAACAATCATTGCCTCTGTTTCTAAATTCACATGCACAGGTCAGATAAAAGTCTTTCTCACACTGAGAGCAAAGCAATATGCAATCTGATGAATTTCTGATGAATTCAACCTGAAAATCTCAGTAAACTGAGAACCTGTGTGAGAACTCGCACTGAAAGACATCTTTGCGTTCTGGCACTTGAAGACATCTGCGATAGATCTCTCTGCTTGCTAGCGCCGTGACCCTTGGCCTGGACTGCTGGTCTGAAGGTCGATTCGATTCCGTATTATTGTTTTCAACTCTTCTTTATTCTCTTTCCTTCATTGTTTTTCTCTTAAGTATTTGGGTTGGTTTTGGTAATAATTATCTTTTCTCTTTATTAAGTAACATTTTTTGTTGACAATAGTTATTTTACTATTATTCCTGTTTCTTTATTAAGGTATATATGTATATATGTATAGTTAATTAGTGGTATCATTTGGTTAAGAAGAAAAACAATATATATATATACAGTATATACTGTATATATATATATATACTGTATATAAAAACACACATATTTGCCTTAGTGCCCTAAAATGTATGCTCTTCTTTAAGGCAAGACTTTTGGTGTTTTGTGTATAGATAATACTTCTTATCTGAAACAAGTGTGTCATTGACTGCTTGCACATGTGTGTACGTTTGTTGATATCAGTTCCTGTTTTTGTCTCTTCTTCTACTCTCAATTTCTGATCTTTGGTGTTGTGTTTGCTGTGCTGCCCCCTGCTGGTTATCTCTTAGCTATATATTTATTTATATATATATTTATATATATAAACACACATATTTGCCTTGGTGCCCTTAAATGTATGCTCTTCTTTAAGGCAACCCTTGCCTTGACCTTAAAACGATTAAATTCAAAGCATGCATATAACAGTATTATTATTGTATCAATGCTGGTATTGTTTTTCTGCCTTAAGTGTGAGAAATGCATTTGGGGAGATGTTTCTGTGCCAGAACATCAGTTGTAATTATGAAGTTATTACACATTTTTTTTTAAATAATTGAATGGAAACATAGATTTCAAAGAGAAATTCGAAAACATAATGAGTGTAGAATGATAATATTGGTGATCTTTTTAAGTGACATACATTTACCATCAGAGTTGTAACTAGTAGGAGTTAATACAAAATGTATTGAATATTGTATGAAAATATTTCCAAAAACTGTGTTAAAATGTTAAAAAACAACAATTGTAGTGGCATTATATAAAGGTTTCGTATTCGTGAAAGAAATACGTTTGAAAAATAATTTGTAGACGGTCCCTTATCTGGTGTCTCGGCTGCGGAGGCTTTTTGACGCTTTTTTTGCACATTTTTTCTTCTCAAATGAGGGTTTAGTTCGCAGCTAGTGTCACAGTGATCACAATACTTTGGTTTCATTTGAATGACTCGTATACAAACGTTTCAGCGCGTAAAGACGGAACGTTAATAGCAAAGCAACTTGACTTGTGTACAAGTCTGTACGAACCTGGTTTCTTGGTCACCATCTCCAGCAGGGTTCTGTCTCTTTCTAGCTCTCGTTCATAGCAGAGAAGTTTGGAGAGAAAACTTGGCAGCAGATGATCGTCGACTGCAGTTATCAGCCGCTGCTTGAAGGAATCTTTCAAGCTTGAAAGTCTGTCCATGTTCATCCAACGTGTGATCCACGAACAAAGAAACTTCTACTGGTCAGAGAAGAAAGTGCAGAAAAGGGCGGAGTCAGTACAGGATTCACAGTGGGTTGTGCTCACTTCCGCATGCGGAAAGGAAATGACGTCACAATGACCGTCATTAGGCTGTGTTATTTATTAAACTAAATAAGATGCAATTTTATTCTTTTATATATTAGTTTTTTTCAAAACATTTCTTCAACTAACTTAAAACAAATGATTTAAGCGATTAATATATACTGGAAAAATTACACACAAGGAAAAAAGTAAATAAGTGTTATTTGTATATGTAAATGAATAATAAATACAAAATACATTTGTTAATGCATTAGAACCACATTACAGTATGACATTAGGAGATGGATCTCTCGTGAATTCATTGCTCTTGCTCTGTGACCCTGGTCTAGAAAAGCGCTATACAAATAAGAATTACTTACTTACTTACTTACCTTTTTTGTGAACTTGAGATAAACTCAGTGGAGTTACCTGTTACCAACTTAACATGGAATATAATGTCTTTCTGTGCCTGGAACTCCTTGAAAGGTTTTCCATTTTCCATTAGTTTCAAACAGACAAACGCCTTTTAGAAATATAACCTATTACTATTACTAGTGAACAAGATGAAACCATCCTCTTGCTCAGATGACGTCCTTCCTTGTAGGCTTTTTATCAAAGTATTTGATGTAATTGGCCCCTGGGTTACCAATATGGTGAACCTCTCCCTTTCCACAGGGGTTTATCCCAATGCATTTAAACATGCCATTGTGGAGCCTCTGCTCAAAAAACAGGCTTAGACCCAACTGACCTCAGTCATGTCAGGCCTATTTCTAAGCTCCCTTTCTTGTCCAAGATCTTGGAGAAGGTGGTGTCTGAGCAGCTGTCTTTGTTCCTGGATCAGAGCAACATCCATGAGAAGTTTCAGTCTGGCTTCCGTAAACATCTACGGAGACAGCTTTATTGAAAGTGTCCAGTGACATCATGATGTCGGTTGACTCGGGTAAATTCACTGTTCTGGTTCTCTTGGATCTGTCCTCAGCCTTTGACACAGTTGATCACCAGATCCTGCTGAGAAGACTGAGGGATGAAGTGGGACTGTCTGGGTCTGTGTTAGAATGGTTCTCATCTTACCTTTCTGGGCGCAGTTTTAGTGTATCTGCCAATCAAATGAGGTCTGAATCGGCAGATCTGTTGTGTGGAGTCCCTCAAGGTTCTGTTCTGGGTCCTTTATTGTTTTTGCTGTACTTGATTCCCCTCGGTAAAATCATTCAGAGATTTCCAGATGTTTCTTATCACATTTTTGCTGATGACATCCAGCTCTACTGCTCTTTTGACCCAACTGAGCCCCAAAGGCTGAACAGCTTAGTCAATTGTTTGCTAGAAATCAAACAATGGCTGAGTGAAAACACTCTACAGCTAAATGTGGACAAAACTGAAACTCTGGTGATTGCTCCTGATGATAAGATTCCATGGTTGAGTCAGTACTTGGGTGACTTAGGTCAGTCTGTCAAACTGAGCCTGAGAAACCTGGGTGTTGTATTTGATAAAGACATGTCTCTTGTTCGACACTGCAGAAAACTGACCAGAAACTGTTTCCTTCAACTGAGAAAAATCTCTAAACTTAGGAAAATGTTGTCGGAACATGATCTGAAAGTAAGAACCAGAATTTTAAAGTTGATCCTGAAAGAAACTGGAAGCCAGTGAAGAGTTTTAAGGATCGGAGAAATGTGAGTTCTCCTACTTGATTTTATAATCCATGCGTTTGTTTCTTCTCGTCTGGACTATTGTAACAGTTTGTTTTCATGTCTTAACAAGAAGGAGCTGTCTCGTCTGCAGTTGATTCAGAACTCTGCAGCAAGAATTCTGACCCGCTCTAGTAGAAGAACTCACATTTCTCCGATCCTTAAAACTCTTCACTGGCTTCCAGTTTCTTTCAGGATCAACTTTAAAATTCTGGTTCTTACTTTCAGATCTATTCATGGTCAGACTCCTCCTTACATCACTGATCTGATCCAGCCTTACACCCCAGCTCGGGCTCTGAGGTCTGTGGATCAGAATCTACTTATGGTTCCACGCACACGGTTCAGGACCAGAGGAGAGAAATCTTTTCAGGCTGTTGCTCCTAAGCTTTGGAACGATCTTCTCTCTCTTTGCGCTTGATGATCTACTGACTCTTTTAAGAAACACCTTAAGACGTTTCTATTTGTTCAGGCTTTTCCTTGAATTTCTGGAACTCCTGTGTTGTTCTCAGTATTATCTTGATCTTTAAAGTATGTACTTTTTTGAGTATTGTTTTGATTGTCTAAGCGCTTTGTGACCCTGGTCTCGAAAAGCGCTATATAAATAAATATTACTTACTTACTTACTTGCTTACTATTAAAAAGTATGTGTGTTAGTTGCATCAATACTTTGTTTGTTTTTGTGTATTGTCTAATTAACTTCATATGATCCACTCTTCTGTTAAGCATCGACACTGAGCATCAAAGCCTCTCACCTTCCTGACCATGGAAAATTGTAGGATCCAATGTTGTAAAACATTAGAGTGAAGACAGTTGTTTATTTACAGAAGTTGTTTTATTTATTATTATGGTGTGTTAATATAAATAAATGTGATTGTGTTCTTGTACACACTGAATATGTCTGTTTTTATGTCTGCATACAGTAATTGTTCTTTAGTTGGAATATTCTGTTATTATTTAATCTACAACAATTTAATTTATTTAGAATAATCAGTGTAGTTATACTAAAAGACCAATAGATGGTAGTATTGTGTTTAAAAAATGAACCTAAATTAAATTGAATTAACTACGAGCGTTGATAAAACTTAATATTTTTCACATCATCAAATGCTACTTTAGAAATAACTGAATACTAATTTAGATAATAATGGGATCAATTATTTTCAAACAAATGTCTTGTTTGTATCGCAGTTAGTCAAAGTTTATATTAAGATTAAATTATTCTCTGTCCAAACATTTATCTATGATCCGTTTGATAAAGAAATCATTTTAAAAAATGACTACACCGATTGTTTTAACTACACAAATCATACAGAGATGGCCTTTATATTACATGAGCATAAAATGTTATTATGACCTAAACAGTTATTTTCTTGTGAACATGATCCCAGGATTCTTGAACTCTTTACCTTGGGAAAGGATTCCATCAGTCACCTGGAGAAGCTAGATTTGAATGCAAGGCAGTGATTATTTAATATGAATTAAATATGAAAGATTAACAGTTAATGAAGTGATTATTTGAAATGTGTGTTAAATCTAGATGATTGATTAAAGTAAAGTTGTCATATCCTTACAATATCCATATCCACATGGATTTTAAAGTCACCAGCAATAATCACTTGATCTGATTTAAGGTCCAGGCTGGTCAAAACCTCAGGGAACCGAGAATATGATTCAGAATATGGACCAGGAAGATGATAGAGTCCATCAAAAAAGAAGTGACGGACCTGGTCTCAAGGTTGTTTGTTGACCATTGCCCAGGCATATTGAAGCAGCTTCAGCACAAATATCATCCGCACAAACATCCTCGACGCTATTTCAGACTCAGAAAAATGTAAAGGCTTCACAGTGGACTCTGTTACATGATTTTGGAGAAATTAAGGGCTATCTTAGTTCATGTCAGGTCAGACCCAGATGTTGGGACGAAACAAAAAAGGAAATCTTGGCTCGCTCTCTCCTCAGAGGTAACTTATCTTTCTGGCAGATGCAGGACCAATTTGTCTGTTGCTTTACACAATAATGAGAAATTACATCTTGGTTAAAAGACACACATTTAATTGTACAATAGAATTAGAGAAAGACCAGCAGAGTTTCCAGTTCTGTTGAGGTTGTTGTTATATCTCCATCCCAGTTTCACAAGTCGTTAATTATGTTACTTCCATGGTCTCCCTGAAACAAAAGCTTCAAACAAATGTATTACCCTCAAGGTCAGAGGTGGATCACTCTTCAGTCCAGTTCCTTGCACTGAGACATCTTAGCTTAAAACTTAAATTCAACCTTCACACATGCAACAGAAAACAATATACAATTTTATTAATGCAAAATGTGGTTAAGTAAAATAATTGATCAACATATTTTAGTCAACATTTTTCCATCACTTTTATTCTGCACTGACAACAATAAATTGACATGTTGTATTTACAACATTGTCAATAACAGTTTATAATTCTGAATTAAAAATAATTCTGTATTTCTCAAGGTAAACTATGGAAGGTGGTCCCATTATAACGTAAAAAAAACAAGGAATTAACAAGGAATATTTGTTCTAAAGTGGAGAAGATACATTTGGTAATATCCTGAGGCTTTGAAGGCACTACAAACAGAGGAGAGGCTTTTCTCTTTCGTGAGTTTTCATGTGTGTTTTCATATTTCCTCTCTGACTTCAAGATTTTAAAAGATGTTTTTTTCAGGGCCAGTGGACAAGCAGAACAATTACCAGGCAAATCATTCTTTTCTAACTCGTGAATACTCATTTGTTTCATTAGAGCTCAACTCTGTTCAAAGGACTCATCACACTGAGAGCAGGTATACGGTCTTCATCCTGTGTGAGTTCTAATATGTGCCTTCAGATGCCCCCTCTGACTAAAAGATTTACCACACTGCGAGCAGACAAAAGGTTTTTCTCCAGTGTGAGTTCTCATGTGTCCGGTCAGGCTCTCTCTGTCATTAAATGATTTACTACACTGAGAGCAGACAAAAGGTTTTTCTCTATTGTGAGTTCTCATGTGTATCTTCAAACTCTCTCTCCAAGTAAAACAATTACCACACTGTGAGCAAATGAAAGGTTTTTCTCCAGTGTGAGTTCTCATGTGTGTCTTCAAACTCCCTCTCTCAGTAAAAGATTTACCACACTGAGAGCAGACGAAAGGTTTTTCTCCAGTGTGAGTTCTCATGTGTATCTTTAAACTCGCTCTCTGAGTAAAAGATGTACCACACTGAGAGCAGGTAAAAGGTTTTTCTCCAGTGTGAGTTCTCATATGCATCTTCAAACTCGCTCTCTGAGTAAATGATTTACCACACTGCGAGCAAGTGTAAGGTTTTTCTCCAGTGTGATTTCTCATATGCATCTTCAAACTCGCTCTGTGAGTAAATGATTTACCACACTGCGAGCAAGTGAAAGGTTTTTCTCCAGTGTGAGTTCTCATGTGTACATTCAGGTGTCCTCTCTGAGTAAATGATTTACCACACTGCGAGCAAGTGTAAGGTTTTTCTCCAGTGTGATTTCTCATATGCATCTTCAAACTCGCTCTCTGAGTAAATGATTTACCACACTGCGAGCAAGTGTAAGGTTTTTCTCCAGTGTGATTTCTCATATGCATCTTCAAACTCGCTCTCTGAGTAAATGATTTACCACACTGCGAGCAAGTGTAAGGTTTTTCTCCAGTGTGAGTTCTCATGTGAACCGTCAGAATCTTCTTCTTTACAAAACCTTTTCCACAATGAGAACAACTTAAAGTTCCTAGAGAGCAGACTTTTGTGTGTTTACTCAGTCCAGATTTTGAAGAACATTTCTTCCCACATCCAGAGCAGATCAGTGATTTGTGATCATCATCTTTCTTCTCACTGACATGAACTTTTGGATTCTCCACAGAGTTTGAACCTGACTGAGTGTTACTGGTTTCTCTCCAGTCTTCACTGTCATCAGTGTCAGACTCAGAAGACAGCCCCCTCTGGTGGTCAGGATGGAGAGGTGTATGCAAGGAGCTGGCTGGTTCTGGTCCTCCACAGTTGTCTCCATCATCTTCTGCCTTCATTTGTGGAGTCAGGTTGTTGGTGTCGTCATCATATTCATTCTTCACATCAACAGGAGTGTGGAAGAACTGGGAGGCATTTTCTTCTTCATCTTGTATATTCTCCGCCTCTTCTTCTTTAATGAGTTCATGTTCTTGTTCCTCCTTAATCAGACTGAAGCTGCACTTCTGTTCCTCAACTTCTTCTTTGATCACCAACAGCTGATGAACATCTGCAGCGACACAAACACACCTGAGTCACTGACCAATCAAATATTGATGAACTCTTGTTGGTGTTGTACCAGTAGCAAGGTATATATTTGAAATTCACAAGTAAGTAAGTAATATTTATTTATATAGCGCTTTTCCAGACCAGGGTCACAAAGCGCTTAAACAATCAAAACAAAATACAATAAAGTATATACTGTACTTTAAAGGTCAAGATAATACTGATGAGTTCCAGAAAATCAAGGAAAAGCCTGAACAAATAAAAAGGTCTTAAGATGTTTCTTGAAAGAGTCAGTAGATCCATCAAGCTCACAAGTCAGTGATTACATTTTACAGTTATTAAGCATCTCGTAATACTGTCATGTTATATCATTTATAACTGCTAGGAAAGTCTGATCCCGGTGTAACATCCGTGTTATCAGTCAGATTAAAAATAATCATTGGATTGTATTTTTACGTACACACAGACACTTTATTGATCCTCAAAGGAAAAACTATCCATTTATCTACATATGTTATAAGATCAGGTCTAATGGAAGAAAATTACGTTAACATAAGTTAAATATTGAGTTTAATTCTCAGCTAATTTAAAAGCTTAGAGGAAAAATGTACACATTTACACTCGTCTGAACTCCTTTATAACAGTGTGATCTATGTCAAAAAATATTTTAAAAGAACGATTATAAACTGTTAATAAAGTCTCAATTGATGTTTTCATTGCATTTTGTTTCTGATCACGAAAAGGGAAATTATTGGGATTTATTTAGAAGAAATTGCATTTTTTCACAGGAAATCTTGTAAATCTTGTCAAAACTGTAAAGAGGGTTGAGAATCTTATCAGGTCCTTCCTCGTCCTCCTTTATCCACATCCACACCTCTCCTGTCATTCAAGTCAGAATGAAGGTTGTGTTAGGATATGACAACTTTACTGTAATCTATCATCTAGATTCAACACACATTTAAATGAATCACTTAAATAACTGATAATCTTTCATATTTAATTCATACTAAAATAATTATTTAAATAACTGATAATCTTTCATATTTAATTCATACTAAAATAATCATTTAAATAACTGATAATATTTCCTATTTAGTTCATGAATTCAATCTGAAAATCTCAGTAAACTGAGAACCTGTGTGAGAACTCGCACTGAAAGACATAACAAACCAGTGAGTTGCTGGGAACTGAACAGATTCTCTCAAGAAGAAATCTGCGGTAACTCTTCACAACGACCACGTGAGGCGACCATCTTAGGAGAAGTGTTTAGAATCACTGACCAATCCTACATGCACTGATGACTAGAGGCGTTAACCTGAATATTCATACTATCAAGATCCACCATTTTGTGAGATCTTTGCGTTCTGGCATTTGAAGACATCTGCCTCAAATGTTAAAAACTAACAATTGTAGTGACATTATATAAAGTTTTCGTATTCGTGAAAGAAATACATTTGAAACATATTCGTCTAGTTAAATTAGTCCAAATCTTTCAAGATTACATTTTTGTCGTTCTAAGTAATTTGTAGACGGTCCCTTATCTGGTGTCTCGGCTGCGGAGGCTTTTTGACGCTTTTTTTGCACATTTTTTCTTCTCAAATGAGGGTTTAGTTCGCAGCTAGTGTCACAGTGATCACAATACTTTGGTTTCATTTGAATGACTCGTATACAAACGTTTCAGCGCGTAAAGACGGAACGTTAATAGCAAAGCAACTTGACTTGTGTACAAGTCTGTACGAACCTGGTTTCTTGGTCACCATCTCCAGCAGGGTTCTGTCTCTTTCTAGCTCTCGTTCATAGCAGAGAAGTTTGGAGAGAAAACTTGGCAGCAGATGATCGTCGACTGCAGTTATCAGCCGCTGCTTGAAGGAATCTTTCAAACTTGAAAGTCTGTCCATGTTCATCCAACGTGTGATCCACGAACAAAGAAACTTCTACTGGTCAGAGAAGAAAGTGCAGAAAAGGGCGGAGTCAGTACAGGATTCACAGTGGGATGTGCTCAGAAAACGTGGGGCGCATGCGGAAAGGAAATGACGTCACAACAAGCAGGATCATGGCAGTGACCAGAGACAAATATGTCAGCGTCAGTACAGGATTAGGTTAGGTTAGGTAGAACTTTATTGATCCCTCAGGAGGTCTCCTTCAGGAAATTGTTTTTTTCCAATTAGACACAGCAATACAGCAAGTATTCATAAAAATAAAAATAAGAACAAAAAGAAATAAAGAGAAAGAACAAGATGATACAATCTAAGTCTAAAGATAAAGAAGATTATTATTATTCTATCGTCAAACATAATGAATACATGAGGATAGACTTCAAGTGGTGACTTTGACTAAGGGTTCGTTATTAACAAGTCATTTGTTTTATATGGAATGATTGATTCATGTCACTTTATTTGTATTCGCCAGTTACTAAGGTTACTATCAACACTCTTATTATTTTAATTCCTATTCTTTCAAAGGTTATGCAGCTATACACATAAAAGCTTATAGTAGAAGAAAACTATGTATTTTTGACTTAATTTATGAAAAAGATTCTGTTTTGATTCATTAGTACTCAGTTACTATCTCAGTGAGTAGATGTATGTAAATTGTAATTTTCTTATATTACAGTAAGACATTAGGAGATTGATCTCTCGTGAATTGATTGCTCTTTCTTTGTCCCTTTTTTGTGAACTTGAGATAACTCAGTGGAGTTACCTGTTAAGGTAAGGTAAGGTAAGGTAAAACTTTATGTTACCAACTTAACATGGAATATAATCTGCAAATTGTCTTTCTGTGCCTGGAACTCCTTGAAAGGTTTTCCATTGAGGGGTGAAGACATTTAGTATCAAAGGGATTGCATTGTACATTTAATTCCCCCTTTTTTTTAAAGGAGTGTTCATCGCTTTTTCGACTTCCCCGCAGACCAGCTTACAGCACGATAATGTGTAAATATCAGCTACATCAGCTGAATTGCAGCACATTTTGATGAGCACATGTGTATCTAATGTATGACAGTCAAAAGCAAGTGTGCATGAATGATTCTAACTATTCTTTTGTCATTAATGCTCAAGGAGCCAGAGGCCACACACACCACTGTCCATGTAGTTTAAAACAAGTTTACAAGTTGATGGACAATTTATAATTGTTATTTGTTATAATATATATATACATATATATATATATATATATATATATACATATATATATATATATATATATATATATATATATATATATATATAAAAGAAAAAGCGAACTATTTTCAAGTGTTGCTCTGTCTTTCTCGTTTGTCTTTAAAGGTTTCTATGGAGAATAAAAACATTAGCCACATACTGGAGGTAATGTTTCTTTAAATGTTGAAGGAATGTCTACTTCTCTGTTCATGAAAAACTTTTTTATAGGCGAAAACTTTATCTGTATGTAGCGGATCCTAGCAGGACCTTGACAGATATGATAATCCTGGAAATACAACGGACATGAACGACACATATTATTATTATATTAGTTCATATTAGTTCATATTAGTTCATAATAGCTCATATTAGTTCATATTAGTTCATAATAGTTCATATTAGTTCATATTAGTTCATATTAGTTCATAATAGTTCATATTAGTTCATATTAGTTCATAATAGTTCATATTAGTTCATATTAGTTCATATTTAGTCTCTTGGATTATCTTTATTCACATATTTTCATTAAACTTCTTACTGCAATCGTGACTCTTCCTTTGTTATTTTTCTTTTGCATTAAAGCAATGGTTTAAAAACCACATTCAAAGCACATTTACATAAATGTCAATTTTACAATTTCCCTTTGAAAACAAACCTTTTAATCACTTATCATTTTCTCTTGTTATCATTCATTCACTTCCAACATACACCCTTCATTCTTTCATCAAGAATAATAATCCTACATGAAGGACAGTAGATGCATTAAGTGAACACTTAATAAAACAAAATGAAGACAAAACCGTAGAACATATTTATTTTTGCGCGCTTTTTCTGAACTTGCACATTCATGCTAGCATGCTAGCATGCTAGCATGCTAACATGCTACATACACTCCACACAACACTTTTCACACTTCATAGCACACAAATGTACAATTCAGACTCACACACACACGTCTATTTTATCATATTAAATATTACCGCACAAATGCCATGGAGCCAAAAGAAAAATATACACACAAAAGCATTGAACTACTGACGCCATTTTAGTGATGACGACGATCACGTACCGCAGAACTTTCTCTGTTCACACACATAACTATCATATCAACAATCATTCTAAGCAGTTTAAAGTAAGAGGACTTAAAGAAAGAGTTCTTAACCAACCTGGAAATACAAGGACATGAACGACACCTCAAGTCTCTTGGATCATGAGCTTCACTTGCGTGACGTATTGTCAGGAATACCGTCGCAAGTGCTGCCACCTTGTGTTTGCTGCATGTCATTGCGCATTTCTGTCTCTTACGCCCTCTTAGTGGGACTGAACAACAAAACTGAATAAAAGCAGTGACAACAAACCAAAAAGTGACAGAAGACCTTCTATAATAATATCTCAACAAAAACACTTAGTATCACATGGAGAAAAATATAAATATGTCCCGTTGTTTTCTTTGGAGTTTGTTCTTCTGCATATATTTTACAGTTAACTGAAGGAGGTTGTGCTCGGGGTTGGAGATCAGGCTTTCTGAGTCTCTCACTTGTTCTCAATTCAGAGACATCGTATCATCTGAATCTTTCCGATTCATCAAATACTACTTTAGAAATAACTGAATACTAATTTAGATAATTATTGGATAAATGATTTTCAAACAAATTTCTAGTTTGTATCGCACAGTTAGTCAAAGTTTATATTTAGATTCAATTAACCTTTTCTCTTTTAATCGAAATAGTTTAATAAGAAGATTGAATCTTGTTTTCCACCAGGGACTGATTACAGCTGGAGGAGGAGTGAAGCCATTATTACGTCATAATGGACTCTTGTAACCTCTTGTTCGCCCACATTTCAGAGCAACTAAAGTAATAAGTGTAAAACCTGGTCATGATGAGGAACTTACTGCATCTTGGAGAGAAGAACATTTACGACATGTCAGGAGAGTTGGAGTTTATCATTAGTTGACCTTTAACACCACCACACTTGACAGACAAGGAGGTAACAATAATATCTTTGGTAGATCAGACTCATCCTAAGTGATCAATCGGGCTTTGAATGACTTTGAAAGACTAACTCTGCAGTGCAATCTGTCACATATAGATCATAACTTCTGTTGGGTTCGTTGCGTTGAACCAAACCCTCCTCAGTATCAATGCATGGTGGTGGTGAAGAAGGCCACAGACACAGGGATGAGTTTAAGAGAAAATGCTCATTTAGCAAAATATGCAGTCTTCCATTACATATGTTGTCATAGCTCGGATTGTAGAGTGGTTGCTTGAGGTTGTGGGTTCAATCCCAGCTCCAGACGAATTTGTGGCATTGTGTCCCCTGAGCAAGAAACTCTACCCTGAGCTGGCACCATGTGTTGCAGCCTACTCCCATCAGTATGTGATTGTGTGTGTGAGTGGAGGAATGCATGACTTTGTGACCCTGGTCTAGAAAGACACTATACAAATAGACATTATTATTATTATTATTATTATTATTATTATTATTATAAGAAGAGGCAGAAAAAATACAAGAAGAAAAAAAAGAAATCCCTCCCAGATCTTCCTGTTGATGTGAAGAATGAATATGATGACGACTCCACAAATGAAGGCAGAAGATGATGGAGACAACTGTGGAGGACCAGTGTAGTAAATACTTTATTTGGAGTTGGCGTCTGAAGACACATATGAGAACTCACACTGGAGAGAAACCTTTTACCTGCTCTCAGAGTGATAAATCTTTTAGTGAGAATGGGTGTCTAAAGATCCACATGAGGACTCACACTGGAGAAAAATCTTTCATCTGTTCGCAGTGTGGTAAGTATTTTACTCAAAGTGGGAATCTGAAGCAACATGTGAAAATGAACACTGGAGAAAAACCTTTTACCTGCTCCCAGTGTGGAAGATCTTTACTGAGCGTGGGAAACTGAAGACGCACATGAGAGTTCAGACTGGAGAAAAATGCTCACTCTGTGGTAAATATTTTGCATATGTTCATGGTCTGAAAAAACACATGAGGACTCACGCAGGAGAAAACGCTTTTACCTGTGTTCAGAAAATGTTTTACACGGAGTACGGAATTAAAGAAACACATGAGTATTCACATTAGAGAAAACCTTACAATTGTTCCTACTGTTGACTATAATTTTTATGAGGAGGATGTCATGACACTCACATTAGGATCCACACTGTTAAAACCCTTCATCTGCCAAGAGTATGTATAGATCAACACAAAAAAACTCTTAAGAGAAAAACCTTTCAGATGCTCTCAGCATGGAAGATATTTTACACACTGAAATCTGGAAATGAACATGAAACTAAAAAATTAAAACATTTAAATCTCATTTGTCCTCAATGTGGTGACTCTTTGACTGTGATTGCAAAACTAAACCTTTTACCTGCTCTCAGTGTGGTGAATGTAATGCACATACTCACATGTTAAATAAATCTGCTTAGATATCCACAGTGTGAGTTTACTATCATAAAGACCATCCATTCATCCTCCACCTCATAAAATACTCATCCTCTTCCCCTTTGGCCCAAATAGTCCTAACTCCTGTGATGTACCTTAAGGAACACAGAATAATTCCTTATCCAATGTAACAAATTGGTTTGTCAAAATCCCATATATAATGTTAGCATGTGTGAACTACCTGACGACATCTTATTTGTAGAAACATAGAAAGTACAGAACGTGCCTCCAGATAACTGCAGACGCAGCTGCATTAAGTTGACTCTTCAGGGGAAACTAACTCATAAGTAAAAACACTCAAACGCAGGCTGCTGACAGTTACACCTGGTGTTGAAAATGAGCAGCTTACACAACTATGATAGTATAAGTAGAAATGATGGATGAGATGACAGTCAGACATTGAGACAAGCACATAGTTGTACGTTTGTTATTTCTCTCTTCTTGCAAGGAAAACTAAATGTCTGTACATTATTTAGCTTTACAGTCCAAGTCAGATTTCTAACCTGATACTCTGCCTGTGGAAGGACAAAATAATGATGAACACTCGCGTCGTTCGGCCACTCCTGGACTTTATACAACAGATTTGGAAATTTTATAAAGTATGGCCTTTATATTACATGAGCATAAAATGTTATTATGATCTAAACAGTTATTTTCTTGTGAACATGATCCCAGGATTCTTGAACTCTTCACCTTGGGAAAGTATTCCATCAGCAACCTGGAGAAGCTAGATTTGAATGCAAGGCAGTGATTATTTAATATGAATTAAACATGAAAGATTATCAGTTAATCAAGTGATTATTTGAAATGTGTGTTAAATCTAGATGATTGATTAAAGTAAAGTTGTCATATCCTTACAATATCCATATCCACATGGATTTTAAAGTCACCAGCAATAATCACTTGATCTGATTTAAGCACCAGGCTGGTCAAAACCTCAGGGAACCGAGAATATGATTCAGAATATGGACCAGGAAGATGATAGAGTCCAGCAAAAAAGAAGTGACGGACCTGATCTCAAGGTTGTTTGTTGACCATTGCCCAGGCATATTGAAGCAGCTTCAGCACAAACATCCTCGACGGTATTTCAGACTCAGAAAACTGTATAGGCTTCACAGTGGACTCTGTTACATGATTTTGGAGAAATGAAGGGCTATCTTAGTTCATGTCAGAACCAGATGTTGGGACGAAACAAAAAAGGAAATCTTGGCTCGCTCTCTCCTCAGAGGTAACTTATCTTTCTGGCAGATGCAGGACCAATTTGTCAGGTTAGAATCTGTTGCTTTACACCATAATGAGAAATTACATCTTGGTTAAAAGACACACATTTAATTGTACAATAGAATTAGAGAAAGACCAGCAGAGTTTTCAGTTCTGTTGAGGTTGAGAGTTGAGGTTGTTGTTATATCTCCATCCCAGTTTCACAAGTCGTTAATTATGTTACTTCCATGGTCTCCCTGAAACAAAAGCTTCAAACAAATGTATTACCCTCAAGGTCAGAGGTGGATCACTCTTCAGTCCAGTTCCTTGCACTGAGACATCTTAGCTTAAAACTTAAATTCATCCTTCACACATGCAACAGAAAACAATATACAATTTTATTAATGCAAAATGTGGTTAAGTAAAATAATTGATAAACATATTTTAGTCAACATTTTTCCATCACTTTTATTCTGCACTGACAACAATAAATTGACATGTTGTATTTACAACATTGTCAATAACAGTTTATAATTCTGAATTAAAAATAATTCTGTATTTCTCAAGGTAAAGTATGGGAGGTGGTCCCATTATAACGTAAAAAAAACAAGGAATTAACAAGGAATATTTGTTCTAAAGTGGAGAAGATACGTTTAGTAATATCCTGAGGCTTTGAAGGCACTACAAACAGAGGAGAGGCTTTTCTCTTTCGTGAGTTTTCATGTGTGTTTTCATATTTCCTCTCTGACTTCAAGATTTTAAAAGATGTTTTTTTCAGGGCCAGTGGACAAGCAGAACAATTACCAGGCAAATCATTCTTTTCTAACTCGTGAATACTCGTTTGTTTCATTAGAGCCCAACTCTGTTTTTTTTATGACTCCGTGGTAGCCTCTGCTATCCACTACGCTGTGGTCTGCTGGGGAGCAGGCAGCACGGACCGGGACAGGAAGAGACTCAACAGGCTGGTCACGAGGGCCGGCTCTGTCCTGGGCCGCTCGCTGGACTCGGTGGAGGAGGTGGGAGAGAGGAGGACACTCTCCAGACTCTCCTCCATCAGGGACAACGCTCTCCACCCACTGCACCTGACCGTGGAGGAGCTGGCCAGCTCCTTCAGTGGCAGGCTCAGGCACCCCCAGTGTAGGACGGAGCGTTATAGAAGGTCCTTCATCCCAACTGGTGTCAGGATATTTAACTCTCTACTTTAAATATCCTGATGCTAATCCGTAGCGTGTTTTTCTTCTTGTGTGCTTTTTATTTTATTTTTTTTCCGTTTTTTATTTCTATTTTATTTTATTTTTTATTCTATTTTATTTTGTTAATAGTGTCAATTTCTAATTTTGTAAATAATTTGTATATTTTTAAGATCGTTTTTATTTTATTTTGTATTATCTCTTGTACTATTTCTTTCTCCTTGCACTTTTTTTCTTCCAACTGCGCTGTTGTGAAAGTGTGTTTCCCCTCTGGGGATGAATAAAGCCTTTCTATTCTATTCTATTCTATTCAAAGGACTCATCACACTGAGAGCAGGTATACGGTCTTCATCCTGTGTGAGTTCTAATATGTGCCTTCAGATGCCCCCTCTGACTAAAAGATTTAGCACACTGCGAGCAGACAAAAGGTTTTTCTCCAGTGTGAGTTCTCATGTGTCCGGTCAGGCTCTCTCTGTCATTAAATGATTTACTACACTGAGAGCAGACAAAAGGTTTTTCTCTATTGTGAGTTCTCATGTGTATCTTCAAACTCTCTCTCCAAGTAAAACATTTATCACACTGCGAGCAGACGAAAGGTTTTTCTCCAGTATGAGTTCTCATGTGTGATCTCAAACGTTCTGCACATGCATAACAATTACCACACTGTGAGCAAATGAAAGGTTTTTCTCCAGTGTGAGTTCTCATGTGTGTCTTCAAACTCCCTCTCTCAGTAAAAGATTTACCACACTGAGAGCAGACGAAAGGTTTTTCTCCAGTGTGAGTTCTCATGTGTATCTTTAAACTCCCATTCTGAGTAAAAGATGTACCACACTGAGAGCAGGTAAAAGGTTTTTCTCCAGTGTGAGTTCTCATATGCATCTTCAAACTCGCTCTCTGAGTAAATGATTTACCACACTGCGAGCAAGTGTAAGGTTTTTCTCCAGTGTGATTTCTCATATGCATCTTCAAACTCGCTCTGTGAGTAAATGATTTACCACACTGCGAGCAAGTGAAAGGTTTTTCTCCAGTGTGAGTTCTCATGTGTACATTCAGGTGTCCTCTCTGAGTAAATGATTTACCACACTGAGAGCAAGTGTAAGGTTTTTCTCCAGTGTGATTTCTCATATGCATCTTCAAACTCGCTCTCTGAGTAAATGATTTACCACACTGAGAGCAAGTGTAAGGTTTTTCTCCAGTGTGATTTCTCATATGCATCTTCAAACTCGCTCTCTGAGTAAATGATTTACCACACTGAGAGCAAGTGTAAGGTTTTTCTCCAGTGTGATTTCTCATATGCATCTTCAAACTCGCTCTCTGAGTAAATGATTTACCACACTGAGAGCAAGTGTAAGGTTTTTCTCCAGTGTGATTTCTCATATGCATCTTCAAACTCGCTCTCTGAGTAAATGATTTACCACACTGAGAGCAAGTGTAAGGTTTTTCTCCAGTGTGATTTCTCATATGCATCTTCAAACTCGCTCTCTGAGTAAATGATTTACCACACTGCGAGCAGGTGAAATGTTTTTCTCCAGTGTGAATTTTCATGTGAACCGTCAGAATCTTCTTCTTTACAAAACCTTTTCCACAATGAGAACAACTTAAAGTTCCTAGAGAGCAGACTTTTGTGTGTTTAGTCAGTCCAGATTTTGAAGAACATTTCTTCCCACATCTAGAGCAGATCAGTGATTTGTGATCTTCATCTTTCTTCTCACTGACATGAACTTTTGGATTCTCCACAGAGTTTGAACCTGACTGAGTGCTACTGGTTTCTCTCCAGTCTTCACTGTCATCAGTGTCAGACTCAGAAGACAGCCCCCTCTGGTGGTCAGGACGGAGAGGTGTATGCAAGTAGCTGGCTGGTTCTGGTCCTCCACAGTTGTCTCCATCATCTTCTGCCTTCATATGTGGAGTCAAGTTGTTGGTGTCGTCGTCATATTCATTCTTCACATCAACAGGAGTGTGGAAGAACTGGGAGGCATTTTCTTCTTCATCTTGTATATTCTCCGCCTCTTCTTCTTTAATGAGTTCATGTTCTTGTTCCTCCTTAATCAGACTGAAGCTGCACTTCTGTTCCTCAACTTCTTCTTTGATCACCAGCAGCTGCTGAACATCTGCAGCGACACAAACACACCTGAGTCACTGACCAATCAAATATTGATGAACTCTTGTTGGTGTTGTATCAGTAGCAAGGTATATATTTGAAATTCACAAGTCAGTGATTACATTTTACAGTTATTAAGCATCTCGTAATACTGTCATGTTATATCATTTATCACTGCTAGGAAAGTCTGATCCCGGTGTAACATCCGTGTTATCAGTCAGATTAAAAATAATCATTGGATTGTATTTTTACGTACACACAGACACTTTATTGATCCTCAAAGGAAAAACTATCCATTTATCTACATATGTTATAAGATCAGGTCTAATGGAAGAAAATTACGTTAACATAAGTTAAATATTGAGTTTAATTCTCAGCTAATTTAAAAGCTTAGAGGAAAAATGTACACATTTACACTCGTCTGAACTCCTTTATAACAGTGTGATCTATGTCAAAAAATATTTTAAAAGAACGATTATAAACTGTTAATAAAGTCTCAATTGATGTTTTCATTGCATTTTGTTTCTGATCACGAAAAGGGAAATTATTGGGATTTATTTAGAAGAAATTGCATTTTTTCACAGGAAATCTTGTAAATCTTGTAAAAACTGTAAAGAGGGTTGAGAATCTTATCAGGTCCTTCCTCGTCCTCCTTTATCCACATCCACACCTCTCCTGTCATTCAAGTCAGAATGAAGGTTGTGTTAGGATATGACAACTTTACTGTAATCTATCATCTAGATTCAACACACATTTAAATAATCACTTAAATAACTGATAATCTTTCATATTTAATTCATACTAAAATAATTATTTGAAATCTGCGGTAACTCTTCACAACGACCACGTGAGGCGGCCATCTTAGGAGAAGTGTTTAGAATCACTGACCAATCCTACATGCACTGATGACTAGAGGCGTTAACCTGAATATTCATACTATCAAGATCCACCATTTTGTGAGATCTTTGCGTTCTGGCACTTGAAGACATCTGCGATAGATCTCTCTGCCTCAAACGTTAAAAAGTAACAATTGTAGTGACATTATATAAAGGTTTCGTATTCGTGAAAGAAATACGTTTGAAACATATTCGTCTAGTTAAATTAGTCCAAATCTTTCAAGATTACATTTTTGTCGTTCTAAGTAATTTGTAGACGGTCCCTTATCTGGTGTCTCGGCTGCGGAGGCTTTTTGACGCTTTTTTTGCACATTTTTCTTCTCAAATCAGGGTTTAGTTCGCAGCTAGTGTCACAGTGATCACAATACTTTGGTTTCATTTGAATGACTCGTATACAAACGTTTCAGCGCGTAAAGACGGAACGTTAATAGCAAAGCAACTTGACTTGTGTACAAGTCTGTACGAACCTGGTTTCTTGGTCACCATCTCCAGCAGGGTTCTGTCTCTTTCTAGCTCTCGTTCATAGCAGAGAAGTTTGGAGAGAAAACTTGGCAGCAGATGATCGTCGACTGCAGTTATCAGCCGCTGCTTGAAGGAATCTTTCAAGCTTGAAAGTCTGTCCATGTTCATCCAACGTGTGATCCACGAACAAAGAAACTTCTACTGGTCAGAGAAGAAAGTGCAGAAAAGGGCGGAGTCAGTACAGGATTCACAGTGGGATGTGCTCAGAAAACGTGGGGCGCATGCGGAAAGGAAATGACGTCACAACAAGCAGGATCATGGCAGTGACCAGAGACAAATATGTCAGCGTCAGTACAGGATTAGGTTAGGTTAGGTAGAACTTTATTGATCCCTCAGGAGGTCTCCTGCAGGAAATTGTTTTTTTCCAATTAGACACAGCAATACAGCAATTATTCATAAAAAAATAAGAACAAAAAGAAATAAAGAGAAAGAACAAGATGATACAATCTAAGTCTAAAGATAAAGAAGATTATTATTATTCTATCGTCAAACATAATGAATACATGAGGATAGACTTCAAGTGGTGACTTTGACTAAGGGTTCGTTATTAACAAGTCATTTGTTTTATATGGAATGATTGATTCATGTCACTTTATTTGTATTCGCCAGTTACTAAGGTTACTATCAACACTCTTATTATTTTAATTCCTATTCTTTCAAAGGTTATGCAGCTATACACATAAAAGCTTATAGTAGAAACTATGTATTTTTGACTTAATTTATGAAAAAGATTCTGTTTTGATTCATTAGTACTCAGTTACTATCTCAGTGAGTAGATGTATGTAAATTGTAATTTTCTTATATTACAGTAAGACATTAGGAGATTGATCTCTCGTGAATTGATTGCTCTTTCTTTGTCCCTTTTTTGTGAACTTGAGATAACTCAGTGGAGTTACCTGTTAAGGTAAGGTAAGGTAAGGTAAAACTTTATGTTACCAACTTAACATGGAATATAATCTGCAAATTGTCTTTCTGTGCCTGGAACTCCTTGAAAGGTTTTCCATTGAGGGGTGAAGACATTTAGTATCAAAGGGATTGCATTGTACATTTAAATCCCCCTTTTTTTTAAAGGAGTGTTCATCGCTTTTTCGACTTCCCCGCAGACCAGCTTACAGCACGATAATGTGTAAATATCAGCTACATCAGCTGAATTGCAGCACATTTTGATGAGCACATGTGTATCTAATGTATGACAGTCAAAAGCAAGTGTGCATGAATGATTCTAACTATTCTTTTGTCATTAATGCTCAAGGAGCCAGAGGCCACACACACCACTGTCCATGTAGTTTAAAACATGCAGTTTACAAGTTGATGGACAATTTATAATTGTAATTTGTTATAAATATATATACATATATATATATATATATATATATATATATATATATATATATATATATATATATATATATATATATATAAAAGAAAAAGCGAACTATTTTCAAGTGTTGCTCTGTCTTTCTCGTTTGTCTTTAAAGGTTTCTATGGAGAATAAAAACATTAGCCACATACTGGAGGTAATGTTTCTTTAAATGTTGAAGGAATGTCTACTTCTCTGTTCATGAAAAACTTTTTTATAGGCGAAAACTTTATCTGTATGTAGCGGATCTTAGCAGGACCTTGACAGATATGATAATCCTGGAAATACAACGGACATGAACGACACATATTATTATTATATTAGTTCATATTAGTTCATATTAGTTCATAATAGCTCATATTAGTTCATATTAGTTCATAATAGTTCATAATAGTTCATATTAGTTCATATTAGTTCATAATAGTTCATATTAGTTCATATTAGTTCATAATAGTTCATATTAGTTCATATTAGTTCATAATAGTTCATAATAGTTCATATTAGTTCATAATAGTTCATATTAGTTCATATTAGTTCATAATAGTTCATAATAGTTCATATTAGTTCATATTAGTTCATAATAGTTCATATTAGTTCATATTAGTTCATAATAGTTCATAATAGTTCATATTAGTTCATATTAGTTCATAATAGTTCATATTAGTTCATATTAGTTCATATTAGTTCATATTAGTTCATAATAGCTCATATTAGTTCATATTAGTTCATAATAGTTCATATTAGTTCATATTAGTTCATAATAGTTCATATTAGTTCATATTAGTTCATAATAGTTCATAATAGTTCATATTAGTTCATAATAGTTCATATTAGTTCATATTAGTTCATAATAGTTCATAATAGTTCATATTAGTTCATATTAGTTCATATTAGTTCATAATAGTTCATATTAGTTCATATTAGTTCATAATAGTTCATAATAGTTCATATTAGTTCATAATAGTTCATATTAGTTCATAATAGTTCATAATAGTTCATATTAGTTCATATTAGTTCATAATAGTTCATATTAGTTCATATTAGTTCATAATAGTTCATAATAGTTCATATTAGTTCATAATAGTTCATATTAGTTCATATTAGTTCATAATAGTTCATAATAGTTCATATTAGTTCATATTAGTTCATAATAGTTCATATTAGTTCATATTAGTTCATATTAGTTCATATTAGTTCATAATAGCTCATATTAGTTCATATTAGTTCATAATAGTTCATATTAGTTCATATTAGTTCATAATAGTTCATATTAGTTCATATTAGTTCATAATAGTTCATAATAGTTCATATTAGTTCATAATAGTTCATATTAGTTCATATTAGTTCATAATAGTTCATAATAGTTCATATTAGTTCATATTAGTTCATAATAGTTCATATTAGTTCATAATAGTTCATATTAGTTCATAATAGTTCATATTAGTTCATATTAGTTCATATTAGTTCATAATAGTTCATATTAGTTCATAATAGTTCATAATAGTTCATATTAGTTCATAATAGTTCATATTAGTTCATATTAGTTCATATTAGTTCATAATAGTTCATAATAGTTCATATTAGTTCATAATAGTTCATATTAGTTCATATTAGTTCATAATAGTTCATATTAGTTCATATTAGTTCATATTAGTTCATAATAGTTCATATTAGTTCATATTAGTTCATAATAGTTCATATTAGTTCATATTAGTTCATATTAGTTCATATTTAGTCTCTTGGATTATCTTTATTCACATATTTTCATTAAACTTCTTACTGCAATCGTGACTCTTCCTTTGTTATTTTTCTTTTGCATTAAAGCAATGGTTTAAAAACCACATTCAAAGCACATTTACATAAATGTCAATTTTACAATTTCCCTTTGAAAACAAACCTTTTAATCACTTATCATTTTCTCTTGTTATCATTCATTCACTTCCAACATACACCCTTCATTCTTTCATCAAGAATAATAATCCTACATGAAGGACAGTAGATGCATTAAGTGAACACTTAATAAAACAAAATGAAGACAAAACCGTAGAACATATTTATTTTTGCGCGCTTTTTCTGAACTTGCACATTCATGCTAGCATGCTAACATGCTAACATGCTAACATGCTACATACACTCCACACAACACTTTTCACACTTCATAGCACACAAATGTACAATTCAGACTCACACACACACACGTCTATTTTGACATATTAAATATTACCGCACAAATGCCATGGAGCCAAAAGAAAAATATACACACAAAAGCATTGAACTACTGACGCCATTTTAGTGATGACGACGATCACGTACCGCAGAACTTTCTCTGTTCACACACATAACTATCATATCAACAATCATTCTAAGCAGTTTAAAGTAAGAGGACTTAAAGAAAGAGTTCTTAACCAACCTGGAAATACAAGGACATGAACGACACCTCAAGTCTCTTGGATCATGAGCTTCACTTGCGTGACGTATTGTCAGGAATACCGTCGCAAGTGCTGCCACCTTGTGTTTGCTGCATGTCATTGCGCATTTCTGTCTCTTACGCCCTCTTAGTGGGACTGAACAACAAAACTGAATAAAAGCAGTGACAACAAACCAAAAAGTGACAGAAGACCTTCTATAATAATATCTCAACAAAAACACTTAGTATCACATGGAGAAAAATATAAATATGTCCCGTTGTTTTCTTTGGAGTTTGTTCTTCTGCATATATTTTACAGTTAACTGAAGGAGGTTGTGCTCGGGGTTGGAGATCAGGCTTTCTGAGTCTCTCACTTGTTCTCAATTCAGAGACATCGTATCATCTGAATCTTTCCGATTCATCAAATACTACTTTAGAAATAACTGAATACTAATTTAGATAATTATTGGATAAATGATTTTCAAACAAATTTCTAGTTTGTATCGCACAGTTAGTCAAAGTTTATATTTAGATTCAATTAACCTTTTCTCTTTTAATCGAAATAGTTTAATAAGAAGATTGAATCTTGTTTTCCACCAGGGACTGATTACAGCTGGAGGAGGAGTGAAGCCATTATTACGTCATAATGGACTCTTGTAACCTCTTGTTCGCCCACATTTCAGAGCAACTAAAGTAATAAGTGTAAAACCTGGTCATGATGAGGAACTTACTGCATCTTGGAGAGAAGAACATTTACGACATGTCAGGAGAGTTGGAGTTTATCATTAGTTGACCTTTAACACCACCACACTTGACAGAAAAGGAGGTAACAATAATATCTTTGGTAGATCAGACTCATCCTAAGTGATCAATCGGGCTTTGAATGACTTTGAAAGACTAACTCTGCAGTGCAATCTGTCACATATAGATCATAACTTCTGTTGGGTTTGTTCCGTTGAACCAAACCCTCCTCAGTATCAATGCATGGTGGTGGTGAAGAAGGCCACAGACACAGGGATGAGTTTAAGAGAAAATGCTCATTTAGCAAAATATGCAGTCTTCCATTACATATGTTGTCATAGCTCGGATTGTAGAGTGGTTGCTTGAGGTTGTGGGTTCAATCCCAGCTCCAGACGAGTTTGTGGCATTGTGTCCCCTGAGCAAGACACTTTACCCTGAGCTGGCACCATGTGTTGCAGCCTACTCCCATCAGTATGTGATTGTGTGTGTGAGTGGAGGAATGCATGACTTTGTGACCCTGGTCTAGAAAGACACTATACAAATAGACATTATTATTATTATTATTATTATTATTATTATTATAAGAAGAGGCAGAAAAAATACAAGAAGAAAAAAAAGAAATCCCTCCCAGATCTTCCTGTTGATGTGAAGAATGAATATGATGACGACTCCACAAATGAAGGCAGAAGATGATGGAGACAACTGTGGAGGACCAGTGTAGTAAATACTTTATTTGGAGTTGGCGTCTGAAGACACATATGAGAACTCACACTGGAGAGAAACCTTTTACCTGCTCTCAGAGTGGTAAATCTTTTAGTGAGAATGGGTGTCTAAAGATCCACATGAGGACTCACACTGGAGAAAAATCGTTCATCTGTTCGCAGTGTGGTAAGTATTTTACTCAAAGTGGGAATCTGAAGCAACATGTGAAAATGAACACTGGAGAAAAACCTTTTACCTGCTACCAGTGTGGAAGATCTTTACTGAGCGTGGGAAACTGAAGACGCACATGAGAGTTCAGACTGGAGAAAAATGCTCACTCTGTGGTAAATATTTTGCATATGTTCATGGTCTGAAAAAACACATGAGGACTCACGCAGGAGAAAACGCTTTTACCTGTGTTCAGAAAATGTTTTACACGGAGTACGGAATTAAAGAAACACATGAGTATTCACATTAGAGAAAACCTTGTTGAAAAATTGTTCCTACTGTTGACTATAATTTTTATGAGGAGGATGTCATGACACTCACATTAGGATCCACACTGTTAAAACCCTTCATCTGCCAAGAGTATGTATAGATCAACACAAAAAAACTCTTAAGAGAAAAACCTTTCAGATGCTCTCAGCATGGAAGATATTTTACACACTGAAATCTGGAAATGAACATGAAACTAAAAAATTAAAACATTTAAATCTCATTTGTCCTCAATGTGGTGAATCTTTGACTGTGATTGCAAAACTAAACCTTTTACCTGCTCTCAGTGTGGTGAATTTAATGCACATACTCACATGTTAAATAAATCTGCTTAGATATCCACAGTGTGAGTTTACTATCATAAAGACCATCCTTTCATCCTCCACCTCATAAAATACTCATCCTCTTCCCCTTTGGCCCAAATAGTCCTAACTCCTGTGATGTACCTTAAGGAACACAGAATAATTCCTTATCCAATGTAACAAATTGGTTTGTCAAAATCCCATATATAATGTTAGCATGTGTGAACTACCTGACGACATCTTATTTGTAGAAACATAGAAAGTACAGAACGTGCCTCCAGATAACTGCAGACGCAGCTGCATTAAGTTGACTCTTCAGGGGAAACTAACTCATAAGTGTCATAGTTAGGGGTGTCATAGCTCAGATGGTAAAGTGGTTGCCTGCAGTCCAAAAGGTTGCAGGTTCAATCCCAGCTCCTGACAAGCTTGTGTCATTGTGTCCCTGAGCAAGACACTTTACCCTGATTGCTCCTGATGGGAGATTCGGCGCCATGTGGTGCAGCCTACTCCCATCAGTATGTGTGAATGGCTGTCAAAGCGCTTTGTGACCCTGGTCTAGAAAGGCGCTATATAAATAGAGATTATAAGTAAAAACACTCAAACGCAGGCTGCTGACAGTTACACCTGGTGTTGAAAATGAGCAGCTTACACAACTATGATAGTATAAGTAGAAATAATAAAGGATGAGATGACAGTCAGACATTGAGAAAAGCACATAGTTGTACGTTTGTTATTTCTCTCTTCTTGCAAGGAAAACTAAATGTCTGTACTTTATTTAGCTTTACAGTCCAAGTCAGATTTCTAACCTGATACTCTGCCTGTGGAAGGACAAAATAATGATGAACACTCGCGTCGTTCGACCACTCCTGGACTTTATACAACAGATTTGGAAATTTTTAAAACTGACTACACAGATTGTTTTAACTACACAAATCATACAGAGATGGCCTTTATATTACATGAGCATAAAATGTTATTATGATCTAAACAGTGATTTTCTTGTGAACATGATCCCAGGATTCTTGAACTCTTTACCTTGGGAAAGGATTCCATCAGTCACCTGGAGAAGCTAGATTTGAATGCAAGGCAGTGATTATTTAATATGAATTAAACATGAAAGATTATCAGTTAATCAAGTGATTATTTGAAATGTGTGTTAAATCTAGATGATTGATTAAAGTAAAGTTGTCATATCCTTACAATATCCATATCCACATGGATTTTAAAGTCACCAGCAATAATCACTTGATCTGATTTAAGCACCAGGCTGGTCAAAACCTCAGGGAACCGAGAATATGATTCAGAATATGGACCAGGAAGATGATAGAGTCCAGCAAAAAAGAAGTGACGGACCTGATCTCAAGGTTGTTTGTTGACCATTGCCCAGGCATATTCAAGCAGCTTCAGCACAAATATCATCCGCACAAACATCCTCGACGGTATTTCAGACTCAGAAAACTGTATAGGCTTCACAGTGGACTCTGTTACATGATTTTGGAGAAATGAAGGGCTATCTTAGTTCATGTCAGAACCAGGTGTTGGGACGAAACAAAAAAGGAAATCTTGGCTCGCTCTCTCCTCAGAGGTAACTTATCTTTCTGGCAGATGCAGGACCAATTTGTCAGGTTAGAATCTGACGCTTTAAACAATAATGAGAAATTACATCTTGGTTAAAAGACACACATTTAATTGTACAATAGAATTAGAGAAACACCAGCAGAGTTTCCAGTTCTGTTGAGGTTGAGAGTTGAGGTTGTTGTTATATCTCCATCCCAGTTTCACAAGTCGTTAATTATGTTACTTCCATGGTCTCCCTGAAACAAAAGCTTCAAACAAATGTATTACCCTCAAGGTCAGAGGTGGATCACTCTTCAGTCCAGTTCCTTGCACTGAGACATTTTAGCTTAAAACTTCAATTCAACCTTCACACATGCAACAGAAAACAATATACAATTTTATTAATGCAAAATGTGTATTTACAACATTGTCAATAACAGTTTATAATTCTGAATTAAAAATAATTCTGTATTTCTCAAGGTAAACTACGGGAGGTGGTCCCATTATAACGTAAAAAAACAAGGAATTAACAAGGAATAGTTGTTCTAAAGTGGAGGCAATACCTTTAGTAATATCCTGAGGCTGTGAAGGCACTACAAACAGAGGAGAGGCTTTTCTCTTTCGTGAGTTGTCATGTGTGTGTTCATATTTCCTCTCTGACTTAAAGATTTAAAAATATGTTTTTTTCAGGGCCAGTGGACAAGCAGAACAATTACCAGGCAAATCATTCTTTTCTAACTCGTGAATACTCATTTGTTTCATTAGAGCTCAACTCTGTTCAAAGGACTCATCACACTGAGAGCAGGTATACGGTCTTCATCCTGTGTGAGTTCTCATATGTGCCTTCAGATTCCCCCTCTGACTAAAAGATTTACCACACTGCGAGCAGACAAAAGGTTTTTCTCCAGTGTGAGTTCTCATGTGTCCGGTCAGGCTCTCTCTGTCATTAAATGATTTACTACACTGAGAGCAGAAAAAAGGTTTTTCTCTATTGTGAGTTCTAATGTGCATCTTCAAACTCTCTCTCCAAGTAAAACATTTATCACACTGCGAGCAGACGAAAGGTTTTTCTCCAGTATGAGTTCTCATGTGTGATCTCAAACGTTCTGCACATGCATAACAATTACCACACTGTGAGCAAATGAAAGGTTTTTCTCCAGTGTGAGTTCTCATGTGTGTCTTCAAACGTCCTCTCTCAGTAAAAGATTTACCACACTGAGAGCAGACGAAAGGTTTTTCTCCAGTGTGAATTCTCATGTGTATCTTTAAACTCCCATTCTGAGTAAAAGATGTACCACACTGAGAGCAGGTAAAAGGTTTTTCTCCAGTGTGAATTCTCATATGCATCTTCAAACTCGCTCTGTGAGTAAATGATTTACCACACTGAGAGCAGGTGAAAGATTTTTCTCCAGTGTGATTTCTCATGTGAACCGCCAGAATATTCTTCTTTACAAAACCTTTTCCACAAATTGAACAACTTAAAGGTCCTAGAGAGCAGACTTTTGTGTGTTTAGTCAGTCCAGATTTTGAAGAACATTTCTTCCCACATCTAGAGCAGATCAGTGATTTGTGATCTTCATCTTTCTTCTCACTGACATGAACTTTTGGATTCTCCACAGAGTTTGAACCTGACTGAGTGCTACTGGTTTCTCTCCAGTCTTCACTGTCATCAGTGTCAGACTCAGAAGACAGCCCCCTCTGGTGATCAGGATGGAGAGGTGTATGCAAGGAGCTGGCTGGTTCTGGTCCTCCACAGTTGTCTCCATCATCTTCTGCCTTCATATGTGGAGTCAAGTTGTTGGTGTCGTCGTCATATTCATTCTTCACATCAACAGGAGTGTGGAAGAACTGGGAGGCATTTTCTTCTTCATCTTGTATATTCTCCGCCTCTTCTTCTTTAATGAGTTCATGTTCTTGTTCCTCCTTAATCAGACTGAAGCTGCACTTCTGTTCCTCAACTTCTTCTTTGATCACCAGCAGCTGATGAACATCTGCAGCGACACAAACACACCTGAGTCACTGACCAATCAAATATTGATGAACTCTTGTTGGTGTTGTATCAGTAGCAAGGTATATATTTGAAATTCACAAGTCAGTGATTACATTTTACAGTTATTAAGCATCTCGTAATACTGTCATGTTATATCATTTATCACTGCTAGGAAAGTCTGATCCCGGTGTAACATCCGTGTTATCAGTCAGATTAAAAATAATCATTGGATTGTATTTTTACGTACACACAGACACTTTATTGATCCTCAAAGGAAAAACTATCCATTTATCTACATATGTTATAAGATCAGGTCTAATGGAAGAAAATTACGTTAACATAAGTAAAATATTGAGTTTAATTCTCAGCTAATTTAAAAGCTTAGAGGAAAAATGTACACATTTACACTCGTCTGAACTCCTTTATAACAGTGTGATCTATGTCAAATTTTTTTTTGAAAGAACGATTATAAACTGTTAATAAAGTCTCAATTGATGTTTTAATTGCATTTTGTTTCTGATCACGAAAAGGGAAATTATTGGGATTTATTTAGAAGAAATTGCATTTTTTCACAGGAAATCTTGTAAATCTTGTCAAAACTGTAAAGAGGGTTGAGAATCTTATCAGGTCCTTCCTCGTCCTCCTTTATCCACATCCACACCTCTCCTGTCATTCAAGTCAGAATGAAGGTTGTGTTAGGATATGACAACTTTACTGTAATCTATCATCTAGATTCAACACACATTTAAATAATCACTTAAATAACTGATAATCTTTCATATTTAATTCATACTAAAATAATTATTTAAATAACTGATAATCTTTCGTATTTAATTCATATTAAAATAATCATTTAAATAACTGATAATATTTCCTATTTAGTTCATGAATTCAATCTGAAAATCTCAGTAAACTGAGAACCTGTGTGAGAACTCGCACTGAAAGACATAACAAACCAGTGAGTTGCTGGGAACTGAACAGATTCTCTCAAGAAGAAATCTGCGGTAACTCTTCACAACGACCACGTGAGGCGGCCATCTTAGGAGAAGTGTTTAGAATCACTGACCAATCCTACATGCACTGATGACTAGAGGCGTTAACCTGATTATTCATACTATCAAGATCCACCATTTTGTGAGATCATTGCGTTCTGGCATTTGAAGACATCTGCCTCAAATGTTAAAAACTAACAATTGTAGTGACATTATATAAAGTTTTCGTATTCGTGAAAGAAATACATTTGAAACATATTCGTCTAGTTAAATTAGTCCAAATCTTTCAAGATTACATTTTTGTCGTTCTAAGTAATTTGTAGACGGTCCCTTATCTGGTGTCTCGGCTGCGGAGGCTTTTTGACGCTTTTTTTGCACATTTTTTCTTCTCAAATTAGGGTTTAGTTCGCAGCTAGTGTCACAGTGATCACAATACTTTGGTTTCATTTGAATGACTCGTATACAAACGTTTCAGCGCGTAAAGACGGAACGTTAATAGCAAAGCAACTTGACTTGTGTACAAGTCTGTACGAACCTGGTTTCTTGGTCACCATCTCCAGCAGGGTTCTGTCTCTTTCTAGCTCTCGTTCATAGCAGAGAAGTTTGGAGAGAAAACTTGGCAGCAGATGATCGTCGACTGCAGTTATCAGCCGCTGCTTGAAGGAATCTTTCAAGCTTGAAAGTCTGTCCATGTTCATCCAACGTGTGATCCACGAACAAAGAAACTTCTACTGGTCAGAGAAGAAAGTGGAGAAAAGGGCGGAGTCAGTACAGGATTCACAGTGGGATGTGCTCACTTCCGCATGCGGAAAGGAAATGACGTCACAAGACGTAATTAGGCCTTGACATTTATTAAGGTAAGGTAAGGTAAAACTTTATTAAACTAAATAAGCTGCAATTTTATTCTTTTATATATGAGTTTTTTTCAAAACATTTCTTCAACTATCTTAAAAACAAATGATTTAAGCGATTAATATATACTGGAAAAATTACACACAAGGAGGAGGAAAAAAGTAAATAAGTGTTATTTGTATATGTAAATGAATAATAAATACAAAATACATTTGTTAATGCATTAGAACCACATTACAGTATGACATTAGGAGATGGATCTCTCGTGAATTCATTGCTCTGTGACCCTGGTCTAGAAAAGCGCTATACAAATAAGAATTACTTACTTACTTACTGACCTTTTTTTGTGAACTTGAGATAAACTCAGTGGAGTTACCTGTTACCAACTTAACATGGAATATAATGTCTTTCTGTGCCTGGAACTCCTTGAAAGGTTTTCCATTTTCCATTAGTTTCAAACAGACAAACGCCTTTTAGAAATATAACCTATTGAAAAGTATGTGTGTTAGTTGCATCAATACTTTGTTTGTTTTTGTGTATTGTCTAATTAACTTCATATGATCCACTCTTCTGTTAAGCATCGACACTGTGCATCAAAGCCTCTCACCTTCCTGACCATGGAAAATTGTAGGATCCAATGTTGTAAAACATTAGAGCGAAGAAGTTGTTTATTTACAGAAGTTGTTTTATTTATTATTATGGTGTGTTAATATAAATAAATGTGATTGTGTTCTTGTACACACTGAATATGTCTGTTTTTATGTCTGCATACAGTAATTGTTCTTTAGTTGGAATATTCTGTTATTATTAAATCTACAACAATTTAATTTATTTAGAATAATCAGTGTAGTTATACTAAAAGGCCACTAGATGTTAGTATTGTGTTTAAAAAATGAACCTAAATTAAATTGAATTAACTACGAGCGTTGATTAAACTTAATATGTTGTACATCCTCAAATGCTACTTTAGAAATAACTGAATACTAATTTAGATAATTATTGGATCAAATCTTTTCAAACAAATGTATTGTTTGTATCGCACAGTTAGTCAAAGTTTATATTAAGATTCAATTATTCTCTGTCCAAACATGTATCTATGATCCGTTTAATAATAGCGATGTGAATAAAATACTAAAGAAGTAAACAAAGGTCGGATCTTCGTTGCGTGTTTACTTCATTACAGCACGTAAATATGTTTTAAATCATTGTTGGATTACTTTGACTCTCCACGGTAATAAGTTACATTACGTTATTACTGTCTTTAAATTGTAATGTTTTTACTACTTTTATGAAACTTTTTCATTACTTTCATTGTTTTATTGTTTCAATACAACAATATAATATATTATGTATAATATATAATATAATGGCTGCATTTATGAATCACGACACAATGTGACAGAGATACTGTAACTTTATAACATATAACACGTGAAATCAATAGAGCTACAGTCTATTAGTGTTTATTCCAACCTTCATTCTGACTTGAATGACAGGAGAGGTGTGGATGTGGATAAAGGAGGACGAGGAAGGACCTGATGAGATTCTCAACCCTCTTTACAGTTTTGACAAGTTTACAAGATTTTAATATAAATAATTGAATATAAAAAGAAAGATTGAATCTTGTTTTCCACCAGGGACTGATTACAGCTGGAGGAGGAGTGAAGCCATTATTAAGTCATAATGGACTCTTGTAACCTCTCGTTCGCCCACATTTCAGAGCAACTAAAGTAATAAGTGTAAAACCTGGTCATGATGAGGAACTTACTGCATCTTGGAGAGAAGAACATTTACGACATGTCAGGAGAGTTGGAGTTTATCATTAGTGGACCTATAACACCACCACACTTGACAGAAAAGGAGGTAACAATAATATCTTTGGTAGATCAGACTCATCATCTCAGCATGGAAGATATTTTACACTGTAATCTGGAAATGAACATGAAAATAAAAAATAAATAAATCTCATTTGTCCTCAATGTGGTGAATCTTTGACTGTGATTGCAAAACTAAACCTTTTACCTGCTCTCAGTGTGGTGAATGTAATGCACATACTCACATGTTAAATAAATCTGCTTAGATATCCACAGTGTGAGTTTACTATCATAAAGACCATCCTTTCATCCTCCACCTCATAAAATACTCATCCTCTTCCCCTTTGGCCCAAATAGTCCTAACTCCTGTGATGTACCTTAAGGAACACAGAATAATTCCTTATCCAATGTAACAAATTGGTTTGTCAAAATCCCATATATAATGTTAGCATGTGTGAACTACCTGACGACATCTTATTTGTAGAAACATAGAAAGTACAGAACGTGCCTCCAGATAACTGCAGACGCAGCTGCATTAAGTTGACTCTTCAGGGGAAACTAACTCATAAGTAAAAACACTCAAACGCAGGCTGCTGACAGTTACACCTGGTGTTGAAAATGAGCAGCTTACACAACTATGATAGTATAAGTAGAAATAATAAAGGATGAGATGACAGTCAGACATTGAGAAAAGCACATAGTTGTACGTTTGTTATTTCTCTCTTCTTGCAAGGAAAACTAAATGTCTGAACATTATTTAGCTTTACAGTCCAAGTCAGATTTCTAACCTGATACTCTGCCTGTGGAAGGACAAAATAATGATGAACACTCCTGGACTTTATACAACAGATTTGGAAATTTTAAAAGTATGGCCTTTATATTACATGAGCATAAAATGTTATTATGATCTAAACAGTTATTTTCTTGTGAACATGATCCCAGGATTCTTGAACTCTTCACCTTGGGAAAGGATTCCATCAGCAACCTGGAGAAGCTAGTTTTTTTTTTTTTCCATCAATTTCTTTTATTCTTTTCAAACAACAATATACAAACACATACAGTTTCACAATAAAGTCACAAAAAAATAATAAATAAAATAAAAAAAATAAAAATAAAAAAAATACAAAACAAAAGATTTACAAAAAATAAAAATAAAAACATATATCAAAAATAAAATAAAATGAGGGTGAAATAACATTTACATGAATAGATTCAAGCCCCAGAATATGATTTATCCATAATTTTTGTCCCAATTAACATAAAAAGGAAAATTAATGCTGTCCATTCGAGTTATCCCAGGTCACTATACCTCTTGCTCAGGTACTTCCAGCATGTGAGAAATGTCTTTATTAATAAGGAAATTACAGAAGGGGCCCCACACATCTTCAAAACATTGCTGTTTACCCTTGATGGTGTATGTGATTTTTTCCAGTGGCAGAGTTGATGTTAATTCTAACAACCATCTTCCTATATTTGGCTTGTCCACCTCCTTCCATGCTACTGCAATCACTCTTTTTGCCAACAATAAAGCGATATCAATGAATATTCTGTGTTTCTTTAGGATTGGACAACCAACAGGGTACAAACCTAATAGGAAAAGTTTAGGTTCCAGATTTAATTTAATTCCCAACATTCCTTCGAGACTCAGTTGCACTTCCTTCCAAAATGCTTCTATTTTGGAGCATTGCCACAAACAGTGGAAGAGTGTGCCTTTGTCACTTCCACACTTGACACAAACATCTGGGACAGTGCTGTTGAATTTATTAAGTGTGACTGGTGTCAAATAAATACGCATTAGCCAGTTGTATTGTAATAATTTAAGGCGTGTGTTGACCGTTTGTGACTGAGCTTTTGTGCAGGCCCGTTCCCATTCCACATCCCAGATAATGACCTGTAGGTCTTCTCTCCAAGAATTGAGTCTGCTTGTTGAAGATTCTGGTGACTGAGCAACCAGTTCACCATATATTTTTGATATCAACCCTCTTCCTTGGGCATCCTTTAACATCATTTCTTCTACAACAGTTAGTTTGGGGATAGATAATGATTGTTTTTGTTGAGATCTTATAAAGTCTCTTATTTGTAAAAATTTAAAGAAGTGGCTACGAGCTATTTTGTATTTATGAACAATGTCATTGAAGGACAGAAGTTGTTTGTCATCTGGGCTATAAAGATCCCCCACTGTTTGTAGACCCCTTTCAGCCCAAGTGCCAAAAACTCCCTCACTTTTTCCTGGGGGGAATTGTTCATTTCCCCATATTGGACTGAAGATTGAAAGTGAGTCGTCTTCTTTGAAATATTTTTTAACTTGGACCCATACGTTAATAATGTTTCTTACTATAGGATTATTTGTATACGTTTTTAATCTTCTCGAATTGGCTGAATATAAGAACATGGGGAAGGGTAGTTTTAATGAACTTTCCTCCATTTCCCTCCACAATGGCACGTTATCTTTTGTATAATAGAACATCATAGTTCTCAACTGGGCTGCCCAATAGTGCCACCGTGGGTTGGGACATTGAAGTCCTCCTCTATCATAGGGCAAGAACAATAACGATAGGCGCAGTCTAGGGCGTTTTTTCTTCCATAAAAATTTGATGAATAGAGTTTTTAACTGAGAGAACAGGTTTCTTGGTGGTGGCAGTGGTAAATTCTGAAACAAATACAACATCTTGGGAAGAATACTCATTTTGAGCGTATTTATTTTCCCTATCAAAGATATAGGTAAGTTTTTCCATCTGTCTAAAGAGTTTGAAATTTCTTGCATTATTAGATTATAATTCACTTCTACGGTATTTTCTAACAGTGGTACAATTTGTATACCAAGGTAATTGAAGCAGTCAACATTTTTAAATTGTTCCACAATCTTTGATGGATTTCTCCTTTCTTTTTGGTTCAGCAACGTTATAGATGATTTAGATTTATTTATTTTGTAACCTGATAATCTTCCAAATTTCTCAATTAAGTCCACTAGATTTGGGATAGTGCTGTTGATATTTTTGAGGAAAAAAATCTCATCATCAGCATATAATGCTAGGCGATGTTCTGTCTCTCCTATGGTAATTCCAGAGATGTTTCCATGTGATCTTACTGCAATGGCTAAGGGTTCAATGGCCAGAATAAACAACAAAGGGGACAAAGGATCCCCTTGTCTACATCCTCGGTTTATATTTATGGTTTCTGAGATATTACTGTTAGTCAAAATTTGTGCATATGGTTCCTTATATATCAATCTAACCCAATTACAAAAATTATCTCCAAATCCAAAGCGAGTCAAAACCTGGAACAAATATGACCACTCCACTCTGTCGAATGCTTTCTCTGCATCGATTGACAGAAGGGCTGTGTCTGGGGCCTCTTTTTTGTCATACAGGATATTAAGGATCCTTCGGACATTATGGAATCCTTGTCCCGAATAAAGCCATTCTGATCACTATTGATTATAACTGGTATAATATTTTCTATTCTTCTCGCTACAATTGTACTCAGTATTTTTAGATCTACATTCAACAAACGTATGGGTCTCCAATTTTCACAACGGTTGTTAGGTTTACCTGCTTTGGGGATTAGAGTGATCAATGCTCCTCTCAATGATGGTGGTAAAGTGGTACTATTAAGGGATTCTTTAAACATTTCCAAAAGAGGAGAGAGTCATTTATTTTGAAATCTTTTATAGATTTCAATTGGTAGACCATCAGGCCCAGGGGTTTTTCCTGTTTTAATGCTATCAATTGCACCACTCAACTCTTCCTCGGTGATATCTTTGTCCAAGTCAAGTCTGAACTGTTCAGGTATTATAGGTATTTCCAACATATCCAAAAAAGTATTTGATTCGAAATTTTGATCAGTAATTTCTGACTTGTATAGACTATCATAATATTTTCTAAAGGAATCATTTATCTCTGTTGGATCAACAACAGTTTCTCCTTTGTCATTTTGCATTACAGTAATGGCTCGCTCACTCTCCAATTGCTTCAGTCGCCATGCCAGTATTTTACTAGGTTTTTCACCTTGGTCATAAAATGACTGCTTAAACCGTAATAGACTGGTCGCAGCTTTTGATGCAGACATTTCGTTGAATTGTGCTCTGAGAAGGAGGAGATTTTGGTGGGTTTGAGAATTCTTACTTCTGTAGAAATCATTTTCTGCTTCCTTTATTTTAACCTCTAAATTCTTAATCTTTTGAAAAGTTGCCCATGCTTTTGAACTTGTGATGTTGATTATTTGACCCCGTATAACAGCCTTAAAGGCTTCCCATCTTATGCTTGCCGAGGTTTGTGTTGTATTTGTTTCAAAGTAGAAGTCAATTTGTTCATCTAAAAAGGACACAAAACCAGGGTCAGCCAACCACTTCAGCTTAAAGCGCCAAATCCTAGGACCTTTTACTAGTTTTGAATCGTGAAATATTACAGAGTGTGGTGCATGATCTGAAATGAGGATTGGATCATAAATGCATTCTTTGATTCGATGTCTTAATTGTGCCGAAATTAGAAAAAAATCTATTCTTGAGTAAAACTTATTGACACCAGAAAAACATGAGAACTTCTGAAGATCGGGGTTTCTTTCCCTCCAGATGTCGACCAGGTTTAACTCTTTCATAAAATTGTGTATAGTTACTCTGCTTTTAGCATGAGACTGGTCAACACCGGAGCTTCGATCCTTTCTTGTGTCCAAAGTACAATTGAAATCTCCCCCTACTAGATATGTACCTGGGAAAGTGGCCAAAATCAAAAATATATTTTGAAAAAAAGTTGGGTCATCTGTATTTGGTGCATAGATATTTAACAAAACAATAGATTCGTTCATTAGATTCCCTTGAATAATAAGGTACCTCCCCAACTTATCTTTTATAATCGTATTGACCTGTAAAGGTATCGCTTTGTGGACTAAAGTGATGACACCACGCGCTTGTGTGTTAAATGCTGTAGAGAAGACACTTCCTCTCCATCTCCTCTTAATTCTGATTTCCTCACCAGCCACCAAATGAGTCTGTTGAAGAAATACTATATTGGATTCTGAAGATTTGATCCTATTCATGACTTGTTTTACTTTTTTAAGAGTTCGTAACCCTCTGCAGTTCCATGTTGTCATTTTAACCTTTACCTCACTGGACATTTTTTATACATGTGTTTTTATATTCCTCAATTCCCTCACGAAAGACATAAAAAAAGAAAAAAGGAAAGGAAAACAAAAACAAAACAGGACAAAAATTAACATATACAAACAGATAAACCCACCACCTGACCCCTTATCCAGAACAATTGTTCTGAATCCCCCCCCACTTAACATCAAGCTTCCAGGTTGCTTCTAACAGTTAAACTACGAATAAAACTAACTACAGTATCAACCCTATACTCTTATGTTACCATATTTGAAAAAAAATATATATACAGTACATATGTACATACATACTGTACACATATATATATATATATATATATATCCACACATATACCCATACACACACACATCCGTCCTCCTCTTTCCTCATATAATATTTCAGTTCCTCCCTTTACAACCCTCTTGAAGTGATTAACAGATTTGAAACAGAACCAGATATAAAGTAAAATAAATTATTATTTTTATACATACAACAGTGTGATATTAACTCAACTTTGATGACCCCACTTGTGTTCTCAAAAATAGTCCAAAAGAAATTCAAAAACCCGACAACATCAAAGCAGAGATATTACAAAAGTTATGATTATAAAGTCTATAATATAGAATATTAATTGCAATATAATATTAACAATTTGCATAGAAATGTAAAACTTGTGACTTATAACAATTGAAAATGAACCTTGCAAGAAGGAGTAGATTTCACCTTAGATCAGATGAAGAGCTTCAGTTCAGTTAAGACCTTCTTCAGTCTTGATCTTCTTGATGAAGTCCTCTGCCTCAACGTGGTTATTGAAGATATGAGAACGTTCCTTATGTGTCACGATCAGCCGGGCAGGGGGGATGATGCCATACCGTAGACCCATAGCTCGAAGGAGTTTCCTGGCCTCGTCGAAGTCCTTCTGCTTCTTGTGGACCTGCAGGTACATCCTGGTAGAACCTCAACGCCTGGTTCTCGTACTTCACTTCTCTTCTCGACTTGACAGCTCGCATCACCAGTTCCCTGTCTCGGCTGCTTAGAAACCTCATTATGAGCGTTCGGCAGGTGGATCTGGAGGAAGATTTGGGTCCGAGTCTGTGTGCTCTCTCCAAGTTCAAACCTCGGTGTCCCGGGGGCAACTCCAGCGCTTTCGGCAGCCAGTTCTCCAAGAAAACACACGCGTCCGCACCCTCAGCTCCCTCCGGAAGATTCACAAGTCTTACGTTGTTGCGCCTCGATCTGGTCTCCAGGTCAAGCAATTGTTCTTCAAGTCCTTTGTTTTTGTTCTCGAGAACTTTCACTTTCGTTTGAAGGGACGACACATCGTCCTCCAATGACGAGATTCTAGTTTCCGCCTCCGTAACCCGCGCCGAACAGTCATTGACGTCCCGACGTAAACTATCAATAGCGGACAAAACTTCGTCAAACCTGGACGAAAACTCCGTTTTCACATCCTTAATCGCCGCCAGAATCGCCGTTTTCCCGCTGCTCCGTCAGTGTTTACCTCATACCCCGCATTCAGCTCCGAGTCTGAGCTAGCGCTAGCATTAGCATCGTCGGCGGAGTTAGCTCAAAGTTTGTTGCTCCTCATCGTGTAGTCCGATAATTTAGGTTGCTTTTGTCGTTTCCGGTCCTGGTTCGGTTTCTTTTGTGGTTGAGACATTCTCGAATGTTCTTCTGACCAAATAGAGGTTTTTCGCTCGTGTAAACAAGGATTAAATTAGTTCGGTAGCGGAGCGGGTGGTTCTGCGTCTATTCAGCTCAGCGCCATACCGGAAGCCCCCGAGAAGCTAGATTTTAATGCAAGGCAGTGATTATTTAATATGAATTAAATATGAAAGATTAACAGTTAATCAAGGGATTATTTGAAATGTGTGTTAAATCTAGATGATTGATTAAAGTAAAGTTGTCATATCCTTACAATATCCATATCCACATGGATGTTAAAGTCACCAGCAATAATCACTTGATCTGATTTAAGCACCAGGCTGGTCAAAACCACAGGGAACCGAGAATATAATTCAGAATATGGACCAGGAAAATGATAGAGTCCAGCAAAAAAGAAGTGACGGACCTGATCTCAAGGTTGTTTGTTGACCATTGCCCAGGCATATTCAAGCAGCTTCAGCACAAATATCATCCGCACAAACATCCTCGACGGTATTTCAGACTCAGAAAACTGTATAGGCTTCACAATGGGCTCTGTTACATGATTTTGGAGAAATTAAGGGCTATCTTAGTTCATGTCAGGTCAGACTCAGATGTTGGGCGAAACAAAAAAGGAAAGGTTGGCTCGCTCTCTCCTCAGAGGTAACTTATCTTTCTGGCAGATGCAGGACCAATTTGTCAGCTTAAAACTTAAATTCAACCTTCACACATGCAACAGAAAACAATATACAATGTTATTAATGCAAAATGTGGTTAAGTAAAATAATTGATAAACATATTTTAGTCAACATTTTTCCATCACTTTTATTCTGCACTGACAACAATAAATTTACATGTTGTATTTACAACATTGTCAATAACAGTTTATAATTACTGAAGCTAATTGAAGGTGGTCCTATTATAACGTAAAAAAACAAGGAATTAACAAGGAACATTTGTTCTAAAGTGGAGGCGATACCTTTAGTAATATCCTGAGGCTTTGAAGGCACTACAGACAGAGGAGAGGCTTTTCTCTTTCGTGAGTTTTCATGTGTGTGTTCATATTTCCTCTCTGAAGATTTTAAAATATGTTTTTTTCAGGGCCAGTGCACAAGCAGATCAATGACCAGGCAAATCATTCTTTTCTAAATCATGAATACTCATTTGTTTCATTAGAGCCCAACTCATCACACTGAGAGCAGGTATACGGTCTTCATCCTGTGTGAGTTCTCATATGTGCCTTCAGATTCCCACTCCGATTAAATGATTTACCACACTGTGAGCAGGTAAAAGGTTTTTCTCCAGTGTGAGTTTTCATGTGAATCTTCAAACTCCCACTCTGAGTAAATGATTTACCACACTGTGAGCAGGTAAAAGGTTTTTCTCCAGTGTGCGTTCTCATGTGTATCTTTAACTTCCCACTCTCAGTAAAGGATTTATCACACTGTGAGCAGGCAAAAGGTTTTTCTCCAGTGTGCATTCTCATGTGTGACTTCAAACTCCATTTCTCAGTAAAAGATTTACCACACTGAGAGCAGACAAAAGGTTTTTCTCCATTGTGAGTTCTCATGTGTACATTCAGGTTCCCTCTCTGTTTAAATGATTTACCACACTGTGCGCAGGTAAAAGGTTTTTCTGCAGTGTGAGTTGTCATGTGTTTCATCAAAGTCCCACTCTGAGTAAATGATTTACCACACTGAGAGCAGATAAAAGGTTTTTCTCCAGTGTGAATTTTCATGTGAACCGTCAGAATATTCTTCTTTACAAAACCTTTTCCACAATGAGAACAACTTAAAGGTCCTAGAGAGCAGACTTTTGTGTGTTTAGTCAGTCCAGATTTTGAAGAACATTTCTTCCCACATCCAGAGCAGATCAGTGATTTGTGATCATCATCTTTCTTCTCACTGACATGAACTTTTGGATTCTCCACAGAGTTTGAACCTGACTGAGTGTTACTGGTTTCTCTCCAGTCTTCACTGTCATCAGTGTCAGACTCAGAAGACAGCCCCCTCTGGTGGTCAGGATGGAGAGGTGTATGCAAGTAGCTGGCTGGTTCTGGTCCTCCACAGTTGTCTCCATCATCTTCTGCCTTCATTTGTGGAATCAGGTTGTTGGTGTCATCATCATATTCATTCTTCACATCAACAGGAGTGTGGAAGAACTGGGAGGCATTTTCTTCTTCATCTTGTATATTCTCCGCCTCTTCTTCTTTAATGATTTCATGTTCATCCTGAATCAGACTGAAGCTGCACTTCTGTTCCTCAACTTCTTCTTTGATCACCAGCAGCTGATGAACATCTGCAGCGACACAAACACACCTGAGTCACTGACCAATCAAATATTGATGAACTCTTGTTGGTGTTGTATCAGTAGCAAGGTATATATTTGAAATTCACAAGTAAGTTAGTAAGTAATTTGTATTTATATAGCGCTTTTCCAGACCAGGGTCACAAAGCGCTTTAACAATCAAAACAATACTCAAAAAAGTATACACTTTAAAGATCAAGTTAATACTGAGAACAACACAGGAGTTCCAGAAAATCAAGGAGAAGCCTGAACAAATAAAAAGGTCCTAAGATGTTTCTTGAAAGAGTCAGTAGATCCATCAAGCTCACAAGTCAGTGATTACATTTTACAGTTATTAAGCATCTCGTAATACTGTCATGTTATATCATTTATCACTGCTAGGAAAGTCTGATCCCGGTGTAACATCCGTGTTATCAGTAAGATTAAAAATAATCATTGGATTGTATTTGACACTTTATTGATCCTCAAAGGAAAAACTATCCATTTATCTACATATGTTATAAGATCAGGTCTAATGGAAGAAAATTACGTTAACATAAGTTAAATATTGAGTTTAATTCTCAGCAAATTTAAAAGATTAGAGGAAAAATGTACACATTTACACTCGTCTGAACTCCTTTATAACAGTGTGATCTATGTCAAAAAATATTTTAAAAGAACGATTATAAACTGTTAATAAAGTCTCAATTGATGTTTTAATTGCATTTTGTTTCTGATCACGAAAAGGGAAATTATTGGGATTTATTTAGAAGAAATTGCATTTTTTCACAGGAAATCTTGTAAATCTTGTCAAAACTGTAAAGAGGGTTGAGAATCTTATCAGGTCCTTCCTCGTCCTCCTTTATCCACATCCACACCTCTCCTGTCATTCAAGTCAGAATGAAGGTTGTGTTAGGATATGACAACTTTACTGTAATCTATCATCTAGATTCAACACACATTTAAATGAATCACTTAAATAACTGATAATCTTTCATATTTAATTCATATAAAAATAATCACTTAAATAACTGATAATATTTCCTATTTAATTCATGAATTCAATCTGAAAATCTGAGTAAACTGAGAACCTGTGTGAGAACTCGCACTGAAAGACATAACAAACCAGTGAGTTGCTGGGAACTGAACAGATTCTCTCAAGAAGAAATCTGCGGTAACTCTTCACAACGACCACGTGAGGCGGCCATCTTAGGAGAAGTGTTTAGAATCACTGACCAATCCTACATGCACTGATGACTAGAGGCGTTAACCTGAATATTCATACTATCAAGATCCACCATTTTGTGAGATCTTTGCGTTCTGGCACTTGAAGACATCTGCGATAGATCTCTCTGCCTCAAACGTTAAAAAGTAACAATTGTAGTGACATTATATAAAGGTTTCGTATTCGTGAAAGAAATACATTTGAAACATATTCGTCTAGTTAAATTAGTCCAAATCTTTCAAGATTACATTTTTGTCGTTCTAAGTAATTTGTAGACGGTCCCTTATCTGGTGTCTCGGCTGCGGAGGCTTTTTGACGCTTTTTTTTTTGCACATTTTTTCTTCACAAATGAGGGTTTAGTTCGCAGCTAGTGTCACAGTGATCACAATACTTTGGTTTCATTTGAATGACTCGTATACAAACGTTTCAGCGCGTAAAGACGGAACGTTAATAGCAAAGCAACTTGACTTGTGTACAAGTCTGTACGAACCTGGTTTCTTGGTCACCATCTCCAGCAGGGTTCTGTCTCTTTCTAGCTCTCGTTCATAGCAGAGAAGTTTGGAGAGAAAACTTGGCAGCAGATGATCGTCGACTGCAGTTATCAGCCGCTGCTTGAAGGAATCTTTCAAGCTTGAAAGTCTGTCCATGTTCATCCAACGTGTGATCCACGAACAAAGAAACTTCTACTGGTCAGAGAAGAAAGTGGAGAAAAGGGCGGAGTCAGTACAGGATTCACAGTGGGATGTGCTCACTTCCGCATGCGGACAGGAAATGACGTCACGTCATTAGGCCGTGTTATTTATTAAACTAAATAAGATGCAATTTTATTCTTTTATATATGAGTTTTTTTCAAAACATTTCTTCAACTAACTTAAAAACAAATGATTTAAGCGATTAATATATACTGGAAAAATTACACACAAGGAGGAGGAAAAAAGTAAATAAGTGTTATTTGTATATGTAAATGAATAATAAATACAAAATACATTTGTTGATGCATTAGAACCACATTACAGTATGACATTAGGAGATGGATCTCTCGTGAATTCATTGCTCTGTGACCCTGGTCTAGAAAAGCGCTATACAAATAAGAATTACTTACTTACTTACTGACCTTTTTTGTGAACTTGAGATAAACTCAGTGGAGTTACCTGTTACCAACTTAACATGGAATATAATGTCTTTCTGTGCCTGGAACTCCTTGAAAGGTTTTCCATTTTCCATTAGTTTCAAACAGACAAATGCCTTTTAGAAATATAACCTATTGAAAAGTATGTGTGTTAGTTGCATCAATACTTTGTTTGTTTTTGTGTATTGTCTAATTAACTTCATATGATCCACTCTTCTGTTAAGCATCGACACTGAGCATCAAAGCCTCTCACCTTCCTGACCATGGAAAATTGTAGGATCCAATGTTGTAAAACATTAGAGCGAAGACAGTTGTTTATTTACAGAAGTTGTTTTATTTATTATTATGGTGTGTTAATATAAATAAATGTGATTGTGTTCTTTTACACACTGAATATGTCTGTTTTTATGTCTGCATACAGTAATTGTTCTTTAGTTGGAATATTCTGTTATTATTTAATCTACAACAATTTAATTTATTTAGAATAATCAGTGTAGTTATACTAAAAGGCAACTAGATGGTAGTATTGTGTTTAAAAATTGAACCTAAATGAAATTGAATTAACTACGAGCGTTGATAAAACTTAATATTTTGTACATCATCAAATTCTACTTTAGAAATAACTGAATACTAATTTAGATAATTATTGGATCAAATCTTTTCAAACAAATGTATTGTTTGTATCGCACAGTTAGTCAAAGTTTATATTAAGATTAAATTATTCTCTGTCCAAACATTTATCTATGATCCGTTTAATAATAGCGATGTGAATAAAATACTAAAGAAGTAAACAAAGGTCGGATCTTCGTTGCGTCTTTACTTCATTACAGCACGTAAATATGTTTTAAATCATTGTTGGATTACTTTGACTCTCCACGGTAATAAGTTACATTACGTTATTACTGTCTTTAAATTGTAATGTTTTTACTACTTTTATGAAACTTTTTCATTACTTTCATTGTTTTATTGTTTCAATACAACAATATAATATATTATGTATAATATATAATATAATGGCTGCATTTATGAATCACGACACAATGTGACAGAGATACTGTAACTTTATAACATATAACACGTGAAATCAATAGAGCTACAGTCTATTAGTGTTTATTACCACCTTCATTCTGACTTGAATGACAGGAGAGGTGTGGATGTGGATAAAGGAGGACGAGGAAGGACCTGATAAGATTCTCAACCCTCTTTACAGTTTTGAAAAGTTTACAAGATTTTAACATAAATAATTTAATAAGAAAAGAAAGATTAAATCTTGTTTACCACCAGGGACTGATTACAGCTGGAGGAGGAGTGAAGCCATTATTACATCATAATGGACTCTTGTAACCTCTCGTTCGCGTTTAAGATAAGGTAAGGTAAAACTTTATTGAAATTTTCTTTTTCCAATAGCCAGCAATTTTTCATAAACAATAAAAAATAGTACATAAAAAATAAAATAAGAAAAGAACATACGAGGAAGAACAAGATGATACAATCTAAGTCTAAAGATAAAGATAAAGAACATAGATCAAAGAAAAACAACAAAGACAAAGGATACAAAGACTAACATATAACAGAACATCCAGATACTCTCACTCCACTCCTGCCCCCAAACTCAGAATTGTACAACTTAATAGCCCGAGGGATGAATGAGTCCCTGAGTCTATTTGTTTTGCACCTGGGAAGGAGCATTCGTTACTCATTCTGCTTCTCTGTTCACTGATGACAGTGTTCAGAGGATGACTGTCATCATCCATGATGGACAGTAGTTTGTTCAGTGATCTCCTCTCAGCAACTGTCACCAGTGAGTCCAGCTTCATTCCAACCACAGAACCAGCCCTCTCTGATCAACCTGTCCAACCTGTTGACACTCCTCTTGGACACATTTCCACCCCAACACACCACAGCATAGAACACTGGCCACCACAGACTGGTAGAACATGCAGAGGAGCTTCTTGCAGATGTTAAATGATCAAAGCCTCCTCAGAAAGTACAGTCTACTCTGAACTTTCTTATATACATGGTCTGTGTTGCAGGACCAGTTTACTGTCCAGACACACACCGAGGTACTTATAGTTGTCAACTATCTCCACCTCGTCGCCTCTGATGGACACTGGACGTGGCTTTGTCCTGGACCTCCCGAAGTCCAAGACCAGCTCCTTGGTCTTTGAGGTGTTCAGCTGCAAGTGGTTCCTCTCACTCCAGTCCACAAAGTCACTTATCAGACTCCTATACTCTCTCAGTCTTCGCTGTTGTCCCTGATGCATCCAACAATGGCAGTGTCGTCAGCATACTTCTGGACGAGACTCAGCTCTGAGTTGTAGCAGAAGTCTGAAGTGTAGATGGTGAAGAGGAGAGGGGCCAGTACTGTCCCCTGAGGTGCTCCTGTACTGCACACCACAGTGTCAGACTTGATATCCTTCAGCCTGACATACTGTGGTCGATCAGTAAGATAGTCCGTAATCCAGGAGACCAGACCAGGGTCCACATGCATCTTAGTCAGTTTGTCCTGCAGCAGAGTGGGTTGGATAGTGTTGAAGGCACTAGAAAAGTCCAGGAACAGGATTCTCACTGAACCGCTTCCTTTATCCAAGTGGGAGTAGGTCCGATGCAGGAGGTGAAGGATGGCATCTTTCACACCAACTGCTGGCTGGTAGGCAAACTGCAGGGGGTCTTGCGCGTGCTGGACTTGTGGCCTGAGATGTTTGAGGACCAGCCACTCCAGTGTCTTCATCAGCTGCAAAGTCAGTGCCACCGGTCTGTAATCGTTCAGCACACTTGGTCGGATCTTTTTAGGGACTGGAACGATACAGGAAGTCTTCCACAGAGTTGGTACTTTCCCCAGCCGTAGACTGAGGTTGAAGACATGCTGGAGTGGCTCAGCTAGTTCAGCAGCGCAGGTCTTTAGCAGTCGAGCAGACACCTTATCAGGACCAGCAGCCTTCCCTGGACGAATCCTCCGAAGTACATCCTGTACCTGGAGTGAGGTGAAGCTGGGAAGTGATTGTGTGGAGCTGAGGGGGCACAAGAAGGTGGGGCAGGTCCTGAGGCGGGCAGCAGTGAGGGTGAGGTGACCTGCTCAAACCTGTTCAGTCCATTTGCCTCCTCCACCGTGTCCACTGCAGTCAGAGAGGCCTTGGTCTTGTGTCCAGTGATGGTTTTAACACCATCCCAGACTCTCTTATTTCTTCTCGGCTCAGCTTCTCCTCCAACCTCCTCCTGTAGGTGTCCTTTGCCTCCTGCTGAGCTGATCTCATGGCGTCCCTGTCTCTGCTCCTGAATGCCACTTTCTTCCTGTTAAGGACATCCTTGACCTCCTTTGTTACCCACGGTTTATTATTAGGGTAACAGCGGACAGTCTTAGTAGGGGCGACAACGTCCAAGCAGAAATTTAAATAATCTGTTAGACAGTGTGTCTGACCCTCGATGTCCTCACCATGAGACCTCAGCAGCACGTCTGTTGTTTCAAAGCAGTCTCTGATGGCGTCCTCCACAGCTGGTGTCCACTTTCTGATTGTCTTAGTGGTCACAGTCTGTCTCTGCACCAGAGGAATGTACTGTGACTGAAGGTGGACCAGGTTATGATCGGAATGAATGAATGACAGAGCAAGGGAAAATAATCAGAAAATAAAAAATAAAAAACAAATGAAAGTGTGTTTAGTATCAGTAAATTGTGCTACCAAAAATTAAATAAAGATTTTAAGTGAAATTACTGATCCAATAACAAAACCATCATGAACATAGTTGCTTTTAGAATCATGCAGTGGTCAGTACCTGACATGAATGAAGTGAGCATAAGTGACTGATACAGGAAAGTGTTTTAGGCTACAATAACTACACACCTGATAAGTAATAATGATACAGCTAAGGTTGAACGAACTGTTTAAGATGAAAATGAATTTGAACAAATTGATGATTCAGGAGCAAGTTTAACTGTGGCTCCGATAGCTGATAATGTGCAAAGGAGAAACGCCCCTAGAGCAGAACAGTTGGCATTCCCTCCCCCCGATTTGCACGGGCGGGGGCCAGTTCCAACTCCAACACCACGGGTTCGCCAAGCGGGAGGGGCCGGAGTGAGGGAAACACCTAAGATGTATCCGAGTCTGCCCGAAGCACCTCCGTCGTACAACTTTTTGAACTTTTGAGAAAAGGGTGACAAGAAGTATGGGGGGGGTGGTCGGTGAGTGGGAAAAACAAATGAATCCACAGCATCCACTACGAGAAAAATCAGAGCTGAAGCTACATGATATTAACGAACAGACTACAGGAGCATTTCCTATGATTCAAATGCCGAGTAATGATGCAAATGTACCATTCTATGTTTTTAGACCATGGACACCCGTAGAACTTAAAGACATAGTTGAATCTATTGCAACACCTGCTGCAGACATAAAACAGTTTGTCAAAGATATCAGAGATCTTGTCACTGGTCACAGGTTAAACGGTCACGAGATAGCTAAATGAATGGCACTATCTACAGGAGGTAGATACGGGACTGTAATGGAGGGGTGGACGGGATTGAACGATCAAGGTGGCGTCCTACCACATGCACAAGTCTTGTTACCACTGAATGACATTTTGGAAAGATGTGAACGGATCTATGCACAGAGACCTGATCCTAATCAAATAAGAGCCTGTAGACAGAATGAAGACGAAAAAATAGACGACTTCAAAGTCAGATTAATGGATGTTTTTAACAAACATGGTGGGATTCCTGAAGATCAACCAGTTCTGTGGGAATCACATTTCAGAAATCATTTATTGAACCAAATGAGTCCAGATGTGTCGAGATACGTTAGGAAGCAAAATGTGATCTGGCATAATGCTGGATCAGACGATCACATTGCATATGCCCGAAATTACGAAACATTAGAGAAAAAGCGAGTAAAAAGTGACCCGGCTGTACAGACACATGTAACAAACGTGTATTACGCAGGGCAGAATAAAGTTAAATCCCATAACAAACTGTTAAAGGAAATAAGAAAACCCTTTGCTCCTAAAACATTGTCCGCAGAAAAAAGAAAACTTTTAAAAGAAGGTCGATGCTTTACTTGCGGAAAGACAGGACATCTCGCCAAAGATTGTCCTGAGAAAAACAAGCGCAAAGATAAACCCAGACGAAAACACTACTCTGATGATTCGTCTGAGGATGATGAATGACTAGGCCTACAACAGGTGGCGGCACCAAGGTCACAACCGAGTGCACCGCCATGTGAAACTGATGAATCAGAAGAAGAAATTAACCTCTCACACACAATGTTTAATGAAGAAATACCTGAAATTCAAGATCTTTTGTTAAGACATTTAACAGGCGGGGGACCGCCTGTCAGAAGGCATTTACTGCCCGGACGCAGACAAATCTGCTTGCGTCGTGAGGTGCAGCGTCTCTCTCGCTCCAAGCAGAACAATCTTTTTTCTTTTTGTTCGCCTTATTCCTGGAGCATCCGTGAACATCTACATTTATTTTTGGACCAACATCCTCCGAAGTCGAATCGGGCCGGGGACAAGTCTGGAAAACTTCCCGGTGAGCGCATTCGTCAAACTTTCCCCTCACTATGTCTCCCTCTCCCTCTTCTGTTCTTTCCTGCTCGGTGTGTCAGATGTTTAGTTACGCTTCGACCTCCTTTAGAGATAGCATTAGTTGTGTAAAGTGTAGCCTGTTAGCTAGACTGGAGGTGAAGCTCGTTGAACTAGAGAGCCGGTTGTGCGCTGTCGAAGCTAAACCGCTAGCTAGCCAGTGTCAGGTAGACAGTGCACAGCCACATAGCCTAGCAGGTAGTCCTCCAGCAATTCCCGAGCAGCCGGGAAACCAGGGTCGGTGGGTGACTGTTCATGGGAGGAATAGTTCCCGGCCAAAGTCAACGGAGCACCACCAACCCCTTAGCGTTTCGAACAGATTTTCTCCACTCGACAAGTCACCGGTCGAGGAACCTGCTCTGTTCGTAGGCGATTCCATTCTTCGGAACGTTAAACTAGCGAAGCCAGCGAGAGTCGTCTGCATTCCTGGGGCCAGAGCGGGCGACATTGAATCAAATTTGAAGCTGCTGGCTTAAGCTAAACATAAATACAGTAAGATAATTATTCATGTCGGCAGCAACGACATCCGATTACGTTGCTCGGAGGTCACCAAGGTAAACGTTCAGTCGGTGTGTGCATTTGCACGAACAATGTCGGACTCCGTAGTGTTCTCTGGACCCCTTCCCAATATGGCCAATGATGATATGTTTACTCGCTATTCATCATTTAATCGCTGGTTGTCGGAGTGGTGCCCCGCAAATGGCTTTGTTAACAACTGGAAAACCGTCTGGGGAAAACCTGGTCTGCTTAGGAGAGACTGCATCCATCCCACGTTGGAAGGAGCATCTCTCTTGTCTAGCAGTGTTGAGAGTTTTAGTGTAACGTGACTCAGAGCACAGATCAGAAGGCAGAACTGCAGTCTTCCACACTCTTCTGCCCTTCTCCCACAACAGCCACCCGCCTTTAACCGCATAGAGAGGGTCAATCTGACCCGCTTAATAAAACCAAGTAAAAATGTCAGTAGAAGAGCTGGTAAAGAAAATCTAATTCAAATAAATCTAAATCAAATAAATACTACCATTGTAGAGGACAGGAGAATTAAGTGCGGATTGTTGAATATCCGATCCCTGTCCTCAAAAGCTGCACTAATTAATGAACTTATATCAGATAAAACCATTGACTTATTATTCTTAACCGAAACTTGGCTGTCTATAGATGATTACGTATCTTTAAATGAATCAACACCACCCAGCCACACTAACTTTAATGCCCCTCGACGCTCTGGTCGAGGAGGTGGAGTCGCAGCCATCATCAACTCATGTCTGTCAACCTTTACTAGACCACAATGTGATTTCAACTCTTTTGAAAGTATTATACTAAGCGTATCTAATACAACCTTGAGATCAGGTCAGTCACTTCTCTTTGTTAGAGTCTATCGTCCCCCTGGACCTTATTCTGAATTCTTGTCTGAGTTCCCTGAGTTCTTGACCAGCCTGGTGCTTAAATCAGATAAAGTGATTATTGTTGGTGACTTTAACATCCATGTTGATATGGTCCATGATAGCTTAGCTAACAGGTTTAACTCTATCCTGGAGTCATTTGGTTTCTCTCAGTACGTACATAAACCGACTCACTGTTTTAAGCACACATTAGATCTTGTCCTAGCATACGGACTTGAAATTAAAAATGTTATTGTCTCTCCTCAGAATTCAGTTCTTTCTGACCATCAATTAATAACCTTTGATTTCATTTTAAAAGACCCAAGTCTACAGAGCAGGAGCACTCTCAAAAGATGTCTGTCTGAAAGTGTCGTTACCAAGTTTATGGAAACAATTCCCTCAGTGTCAGTAAAACGCCTCAGTGTGTCAAGAAACTCTACCCATAGTCACCCCGACATTGATAACTTTGTGGGCAGTTTTACAGACTCGTTGCACAATACGCTTGACTTAATCGCACCACTAACTCAAAAGACTGTTAACAGAAGTAGTCTTGCTCCCTGGTATACTCAGGAAACACGTAAATTAAAACAGGATTCTAGACGACTAGAGAAGAAATGGCGTTCATCAAAACATAATGAATTCTACCAGGACTGGCAGGATAAGTTAAAAATATACAAGGCATCTCTTCGGAAAGCCAGAGCCAGCTACTACTCATCACTTATAGAAGCAAATAAGAATAACCCCAAGTTCTTATTCAGCACTGTAGCCAGGCTGACACGGAGCCATCAGTCCATCAGTCCATCCCTCCTCATCTCAGTAGCAGTGACTTCATGAACTTTTTTAATGAAAAAATTGTAACTATCAGAGGAAAGATTCAAGACCTCCTAGATTCTTATAATACAACCAGTGCAGCCTCACCGGACACAGACACTATGACTGATACATATTTTGACTCCTTTCTACCAGTGAGTCCTCGACAGCTGTCCCAGGTTGTTTCCTCCTCAAAGTCCACAACATGTCTTCTCGATCCTATTCCCACATGGCTACTTAAAGAACTGTTCCCCTTACTTAGCACTTTCATACTGAACATTATTAACTTGTCAATAACAAACGGCTATGTGCCTCAGATTTTTAAAGTTGCAGTAATTAAACCTCTGCTTAAAAAACCCACTCTTGATCCAGAGGTCCTCACTAACTATAGTTAGAGCCTATCTCTAATCTTGTCTTCATTTCAAAACTTCTGGAGAAAGTGGTAACAAGTCAGCTCTGTGATTATCTCCAGGACAATGATCAATTTGAGGTGTTTCAGTCTGGTTTTAGGGAACACCACAGCACATAGACCGCCCTGGTAAAAGTAAGTAACGACCTACTGATGGCCTCTGATCAGGGCCATGTTTCAGTTCTTGTTCTTCTAGATCTCAGTGCTGCATTTGACACTGTCGACCACCAAATCCTTCTACAGAGGCTAGAAAACCATATAGGCATTCGTGGAACTGCTCTTAACTGGTTTAAATCTTACCTGTCGGATAGAACGCACTATGTACATGTCAACCACCTCTCATCGACACACACTAAGGTCAGCTATGGTGTCCCACAAGGTTCTGTTCTTGGTCCAATACTATTCACAATCTATATGCTCCCACTAGGGGACTTGATTAGAAGACACTCTATAAACTTTCACTGTTATGCTGATGACACCCAACTTTACTTGTCCATGAAGCCAGATGAAAGAAATCAGCTAACACAATTACAGTCCTGTATTACAGCTATCAAGTCCTGGATGACCAAAAGATTCAAGATTCAAGATTCAAAGTGTTTATTGTCATATACATCGAGAAACACGTTTCCCTATGCAATGAAATTCTTTCTTTGCCGTCCCTCCACAAATATCGGCGTAACAAAAAAAAAATAAAAATAAATATAAATATACATAGCAAAAAAGTCAAGATGAAATAACAATAAAAAAAAAAATAATAATAATAATAATAATAATATAAGAAAGGGAGGGGAACTGTACATGAGATGGATTTAAAGTGACAACAGTGCAGTGTTCAGCTGTTCATGATTCTTATTGCAGTGGGGTAGAAAGAGTTTCTCAGGCGTTTGGTCCTGCATTTTGCACTCCTGTACCTGCGTCCCGAGGGCAGGAGTGTAAACAGTCCATGTTGTGGGTGGGAACTGTCCTTGATGATGGTGGCAGCTCTCATGTGGACTCTGTGGTGGTAGATGCTGTGCAGAGAGGGCAGTGGAGACCTGGTGATCCTCTCCGCTGTCTTAACCACTCTCTGCAGACGTTTGCGGTCCATCGCCGTAGAGCTGCCGTACCACGCAGTGATGCAGTTGGTCAGACTGCTCTCCACGACACAGCTGTAGAAGTTTCTGAGGATCTTTGTCGACATGCCAAACTTCCTCAGCCTCCTCAGAAAGTACAGCCGTTGCTGTGCCTTCTTGACCAGCTGTGTTGTGTTGGTGGCCCACGTTAAGTCCTCAGTGATGTGGACCCCGAGGTACTTAAAGCTGCTCACCCGCTCCACTTCAAGATCCCGGATAAACAGTGGTTGGTGAGGTCTCCTCTCCTTCCTCATGTCCACTATCATCTCCTTTGTCTTGTCTGTGTTGAGGGTGAGGTTGTTGTCCTCACACCAGGAAACCAGACTGTCCACCTCTGTCCTGTAGGCCGCTTCGTTCGCCGCGGTGATGCATCCTATCACTGCGGTGTCGTCAGCAAACTTTAGGACGGTGTTGTCTTTGTGGGAGGCGACACAGTCATGTGTGAACAGGGTGTAGAGGATGGGGCTGAGGACACATCCTTGTGGAGTGCCAACGTTTGTGATGATGCTGGTTGATGTTCTCTTCCTCCTACTGAACTCGGAAAAGACTGAGGTTTTACTAGTTGGTCCGCAACATCTCAGACAATTATTAACTAATGATCTAGCTTTACAAAATGGACTTGCTCCTGCTACTAGCACCACTGTAAATAATCTGGGTGTATGCTTTGACGAGGACTTATCATTTAACTCACACATAAAACAAATCTCAAAAATCTCAAAATCTGCTTACTTCCACCTTCGTAACATTTCAAAAATCAGGCACTTCCTTCCTTTAGATGCTGAGAAGCTCATCCATGCTTTTGTAACTTCCAGGCTGGACTATTGTAACTCTCTTCTCTCAGGATGTTCTAAAAAGTCTCTCAGAACTCTTCAGCTCATTCAGAACTCTGCAGCTCGTGTTCGGACTAAGACTAAGAGGCGCGAACACATTTCCCCTGTACTGTCTTCCCTACATTGGCTTCCTGTAGAATTTAGAATACAATTTAAAATCCTTCTCCTAACTGATAAAGCCTTACATGGTCTAGCACCAACATACATTAAAGATTTAATCCAAACTTACCAACCCTCAAGGACCTTACGATCCTTAAACTCTGATCTATTAGTTATACCACAAATCTCTAAATGTAGATTCGGAGCCAGGGCCTTCAGTTTTCAAGCCCCTGTGCTGTGGAACAAACTACCGGCTTCAGTCCGGAGGGCAGACACTCTCTCTATGTTTAAAAACAATCTTAAAACAACAATATTATATATATTCAACAATCCACACTTAATTCTCCTGTCCTCTACAATGGTAGTATTTATTTGATTTAGATTTATTTGAATTAGATTATCTTTAATAGCTCTTCTACTGACATTTTTACTTGGTTTTATTAAGCGGGTCAGATTGACCCTCTCTATGTGGTTAGAGGTGGGTGGCTGTTGTGGGAGAAGGGCAGAAGAGTGTGGAAGACTGCAGTTCTGCCTTCTGATCTGTGCTCTGAGTCACGTTACACTAAAACTCTCAACACTGCTAGACAAGAGAGATGCTCCTTCCAACGTGGGATGGATGCAGTCTCTCCTAAGCAGACCAGGTTTTCCCCAGAAGGTTTTCCAGTTGTTAACAAAGCCAACCCCGTTTGCGGGGCAGCACTCTGACAACCAGCGATTAAATGATGAATAGCGAGTAAACATATCATCATTGGCCATATTGGGAAGGGGTCCAGAGAACACTACGGAGTCCGACATTGTTCGTGCAAATGCACACACCGACTGAACGTTTACCTTGGTGACCTCCGAGCGACGTAATCGGATGTCGTTGCTGCCGACATGAATAATTATCTTACTGTATTTACGTTTAGCTTTAGCCAGCAGCTTCAAATTTGATTCAATGTCGCCCGCTCTGGCCCCAGGAATGCAGACGACTCTCGCTGGCTTCGCTAGTTTAACGTTCCGAAGAATGGAATCGCCTATGAACAGAGCAGGTTCCTCGACCGGTGACTTGTCGAGTGGAGAAAAACTGTTTGAAACGCTAAGGGGTTGGTGGTGCTCCGTTGACTTTGGCCGGGAACTATTCCTCCCACGAACAGTCACCCACCGACCCTGGTTTCCCGGCTGCTCGGGTATTGCTGGAGGACTACCTGCTAGGCTATGTGGCTGTGCACTGTCTACCTGACACTGGCTAGCTATAGGTTTAGCTTCGACAGCGCACAACCGGCTCTCTAGTTCAATGAGCTTCACCTCCAGTCTAGCTAACAGGCTACACTTTACACAACTAATGCTATCTCTGAAGGAGGTCGAAGCGTAACTAAACATCTGACACACCGAGCAGGAAAGAACAGGAGAGGGAGAGGGAGAGGGAGACATAGTGAGGGGAAAGTTTGAAGAATGCGCTCACCGGGAAGTTTTCCAGACTTGTCCTCGGCCCGATTCGACTTCGGAGGATGTTGGTCCAAAAATAAATGTAGATTATTGACAATGTTGTAAATACAACATGTCAATTTATTGTTGTCAGTGCAGAATAAAAGTGATGGAAAAATGTTGACTAAAATATGTTTATCAATTATTTTACTTAACCACATTTTGCATTAATAAAATTGTATATTGTTTTCTGTTGCATGTGTGAAGGTTGAATTTAAGTTTTAAGCTAAGATGTCTCAGTGCAAGGAACTGGACTGAAGAGTGATCCACCTCTGACCTTGAGGGTAATACATTTGTTTGAAGCTTTTGTTTCAGGGAGACCATGGAAGTAACATAATTAACGACTTGTGAATCTGGGATGGAGATATAACAGCAACCTCAACTCTCAACCTCAACAGAACTGGAAACTCTGCTGGTGTTTCTCTAATTCTATTGTACAATTAAATGTGTGTCTTTTAACCAAGATGTAATTTCTCATTATTGTGTAAAGCGTCAGATTCTAACCTGACAAATTGGTCCTGCATCTGCCAGAAAGATAAGTTACCTCTGAGGAGAGAGCGAGCCAAGATTTCCTTTTTTGTTTCGAGTCTGACCTGACATGAACTAAGATAGCCCTTCATTTCTCCAAAACCATGTAACAGAGCCCACTGTGAAGCCTATACAGTTTTCTGAGTCTGAAATACCGTCGAGGATGTTTGTGCAGATAATATTTGTGCTTAAGCTGCTTGAATATGCCTGGGCAATGGTCAACAAACAACCTTGAGATCAGGTCCGTCACTTCTTTTCTGCTGGACTCTATCATCTTCCTGGTCCATATTCTGAATCATATTCTCGGTTCTCAGTGAAAACTTTACTTTAATCAATCATCTAGATTACACACACATTTCAAATAATCATTTAATAACTGATCATCTTTCATATTAAATAATCATTGTCTTGCATTAAAATCTATTCACTGTAACAACCCAAATTCTTCAGTACAGGTCACATCGACACTCACACTGAGAAAGAAAAAGCAAGCCAGCAAGTCTCTGGGAACCAAGGACACATCTGCTTAATTCAACTGATAAACAGATTCTCTCTAGACCAGGGGTAGGGAACCTGGTCCAGAAAGAGCCGTATTGGGTGCAGGTTTTTGTTCCAACCGATCAAGCATGTACAGTTTAACCAATGAGGTTTCAGCTGAACAAGCAACACCAGACTGACAATCAACTGATTACACTCCTAAGACACCTGATTGGATAAAATGTGTCCTCTTGAATGGTTGGAACGAAAACCTGCACCCACTGCGGCTCTTTCTGGACCAGGTTCCCTACCCCTGCTCTAGACGACCAAACTCCGGTAACTTTCCACGACTACCATGTGGCACAAGAAGTGTTTAGAATCACTGACCAATCATACATGCACAAATGACTAGAGGCCTTTTCCTGAATATCAAGAATGAAAATTACAGGTAAAACATGAAAACTTCCCGACAGGTTTGAAGGCATCATATGTACTTTTTTACTGCTCAGATCCATGTCGCTGATCACTTGTTGATAAGTTCACTTCAGAGACACAATAATGATCAATATTGATATATATACATATACATATATTATATTGTTGTATTGAAACAATAAAACAATGAAAGTAATGAAAAAGTTTCATAAAAGTAGTAAAAACATTACAATTTAAAGACAGTAATAACGTAATGTAACTTATTACCATGGAGAGTCAAAGTAATCCAACAATGATTGAAAACATATTTACGTGCTGTAATGAAGTAAACACGCAACGAAGATCCGACCTTTGTTTACTTCTTTAGTATTTTATTCACATCGCTATTATTAAACGGATCATAGATAAATGTTTGGACAGAGAATAATTTAATCTTAATATAAACTTTGACTAACTGTGCGATACAAACAAGACATTTGTTTTAAAATAATTTATCCAATAATTATCTAAATTAGTATTCAGTTATTTCTAAAGTAGAATTTGATGATGTACAACATATTTAAGTTTAATCAACGCTCGTAGTTAATTTAATTTAGGTTCATTTTTTAAACACAATACTAACATCTAGTGGCCTTTTAGTATAACTACACTGATTATTCTAAATAAATTAAATTGTTGTAGATTTAATAATAACAGAATATTCCAACTAAAGAACAATTACTGTATGCAGACATAAAAACAGACATATTCAGTGTGTACAAGAACACAATCACATTTATTTATATTAACACACCATAATAATAAATAAAACAACTTCTGTAAATAAACAACTGTCTTCACTCTAATGTTTTACAACATTGGATCCTACAATTTTCCATGGTCAGGAAGGTGAGAGGCTTTGATGCTCAGTGTCGATGCTTAACAGAAGAGTGGATCATATGAAGTTAATTAGACAATACACAAAAACAAACAAAGTATTGATGCAACTAACACACATACTTTTTAATAGGTTATATTTCTAAAAGGCGTTTGTCTGTTTGAAACTAATGGAAAATGGAAAACCTTTCAAGGAGTTCCAGGCACAGAAAGACATTATATTCCATGTTCAGTTGGTAACAGGTAACTCCACTGAGTTTATCTCAAGTTCACAAAAAAGGTCAGTAAGTAAGTAAGTAATTCTTATTTGTATAGCGCTTTTCTAGACCAGGGTCACAGAGCAATGAATTCACGAGAGATCCATCTCCTAATGTCATACTGTAATGTGGTTCTAATGCATTAACAAATGTATTTTGTATTTATTATTCATTTACATATACAAATAACACTTATTTACTTTTTTCCTCCTCCCTGTGTGTAATTTTTCCAGTATATATTAATCGCTTAAATCATTTGTTTTTAAGTTAGTTGAAGAAATGTTTTGAAAAAAACTCATATATAAAAGAATAAAATTGCAGCTTATTTAGTTTAATAAATGTCAAGGCCTAATTACGTCATTGTGACGTAATTTCCTTTCCGCATGCGGAAGTGAGCACATCCCACTGTGAATCCTGTACTGACTCTTTCTTTGTTCGTGGATCACACGTTGGATGAACATGGACAGACTTTCAAGCTTGAAAGATTCCTTCAAGCAGCGGCTGATAACTGCAGTCGACGATCATCTGCTGCCAAGTTTTCTCTCCAAACTTCTCTGCTATGAACGAGAGCTAGAAAGAGACAGAACCCTGCTGGAGATGGTGACCAAGAAACCAGGTTCGTACAGACTTGTACACAAGTCAAGTTGCTTTGCTATTAACGTTCCGTCTTTACGCGCTGAAACGTTTGTATACGAGTCATTCAAATGAAACCAAAGTATTGTGATCACTGTGACACTAGCTGCGAACTAAACCCTCATTTGAGAAGAAAAAATGTGCAAAAAAAGCGTCAAAAAGCCTCCGCAGCCGAGACACCAGATAAGGGACCGTCTACAAATTACTTAGAACGACAAAAATGTAATCTTGAAAGATTTAGATTCATTTAACTAAACGAATATGTTTCAAACGTATTTCTTTCACGAATACGAAACCTTTTATATAATACTACTACAATTGTTGTTGTTTTTTTTAACATTTGACTGTATTGTTTTACTTGTTGGAAATATTTTCATGCAATATTCAATACATTTTGTATTAACTCCTACTAGTTACAACTCTGATGGTAAATGTATGTCACTTAAAACAATACCAGCATTGATACAATAATAATACTGTTATATGCAGGCTTCGAATTTAATCGTTTTAAGGTCAAGGCAAGTGTTGCCTTAAAGAAGAGCATACATTTAAGGGCACCAAGGCAAATATGTGTGTTTATATATATATATATATATATATATATATATATATATACAGGTATATATATTCTTTTTCTTCTTAACCAAATTATACCACCAATTAACTATAAATATGTACACATATACCTTAATAAAGAAACAGGAATAATAGTAAAATAACTATTGTCAACAAAGAATGTTACTTAATAAAGAGAAAAGATAATTATTACCAAAACCAACCCAAATACTTAAGAGAAAAACAATGAAGGGAAGAAAATAAAGAAGAGTTGAAAACAATAATACGGAATCGAATCGACCTTCAGACCAGCAGTCCACGCCAAGGGTCACGGCGCTAGCAAGCAGAGAGATCTATCGCAGATGTCTTCAAGTGCCAGAACGCAAAGATGTCTTTCAGTGCGAGTTCTCACACAGGTTCTCAGTTTACTGAGATTTTCAGGTTGAATTCATCAGAAATTCATCAGATTGCATATTGCTTTGCTCTCAGTGTGAGAAAGACTTTTATCTGACCTGTGCATGTGAATTTAGAAACAGAGTCAATGATTGTTTTAATATGAATTAAATATGAAATATTATCAGTTATTTAAATGATTATTTTAATATTAATTAAATGTGAAATATTATCAGTTATTTAAATGATTATTTTAATATGAATTAAATATAAAATATGATCAGTTATTTAAATGATTATTTTAATATGAATTAAATATGAAAGATCATCAGTTATTTGAGTGATTATTTAAATGTGTGTTGAATCTAGATGATAGATTACAGTAAAGTTGTCATATCCTAACACAACCTTCATTCTGACTTGAATGACAGGAGAGGTGTGGATGTGGATAAAGGAGGACGAGGAAGGACCTGATAAGATTCTCAACCCTCTTTACAGTTCTGACAAGATTTTAATATCAATAATTTAATATAAAAAGAAAGATTGAATTCCGATGTCAAAGGATTCAAACAGAAACAATAGTCCACTTTGAGCCTTCACTATAAGACAACGTTTGTTTAACTCAGTTAGTTAATGTGATGTCTCGTCTTTTGGAGTCGCGGGTTCGAAACCTGCTCTTGAACTTTTGTCAAGCGATGTCATGTTTTTAGAATAATCTCATATCTGGTGAGACCGACTCTCTTTTTAACGTTGGTTCTGTGAAAAAATGCATTTTCTTCTAAATAAATCCCAATAATTTCCCTTTTCGTGATCAGAAACAAAATGCAATGAAAACATCAATTGAGACTTTATTAACAGTTTATAATCGTTCTTTTAAAATATTTTTTGACATAGATCACACTGTTATAAAGGAGTTCAGACGAGTGTAAATGTGTACATTTTTCCTCTAAGCTTTTAAATTTGCTGAGAATTAAACTCAATATTTAACTTATGTTAACGTAATTTTCTTCCATTAGACCTGATCTTATAACATATGTAGATAAATGGATAGTTTTTCCTTTGAGGATCAATAAAGTGTCTGTGTGTACGTAAAAATACAATCCAATGATTATTTTTAATCTTACTGATAACACGGATATTACACCGGGATCACCTTTTAGAGATTCTTCCTGAATGCTTCTTTGGAAGGTGTTCGTGGCATGAACGACTGGGAGAATACCCAGGATACATTTGAGAGACTTTCCTAGCAGTGATAAATGATATAACATGACAGTATTACGAGATGAGTTATAACTGTAAAATGAAATTACTGACTTGTGAGCTTGATGGATCTACTGACTCTTTCAAGAAACATCTTAGGACCTTTTTATTTGTTTAGGCTTCTCCTTGATTTTCTGGAACTCCTGTGTTGTTCTCAGTATTATCTTGATCTTTAAAGTGTATACTTTTTTGAGTATTGTTTTGATTGTTAAAGCGCTTTGTGACCCTGGTCTGGAAAAGCGCTATATAAATACAAATTACTTACTAACTTACTTGTGAATTTCAAATATATACCTTGCTACTGATACAACACCAACAAGAGTTCATCAATATTTGATTGGTCAGTGACTCAGGTGTGTTTGTGTCGCTGCAGATGTTCATCAGCTGCTGGTGATCAAAGAAGAAGTTGAGGAACAGAAGTGCAGCTTCAGTCTGATTCAGGAGGAACATGAACTCATTAAAGAAGAAGAGGCGGAGAATATACAAGATGAAGAAGAAAATGCCTCCCAGTTCTTCCACACTCCTGTTGATGTGAAGAATGAATATGATGATGACACCAATAACTTGACTCCACAAATGAAGGCAGAAGATGATGGAGACAACTGTGGAGGACCAGGACCAGAACCAGCCAGCTACTTGCATACACCTCTCCATCCTGACCACCAGAGGGGGCTGTCTTCTGAATCTGACACTGATGACAGTGAAGACTGGAGAGAAACCAGTAACACTCAGTCAGGTTCAAACTCTGTGGAGAATCCAAAAGTTCATGTCAGTGAGAAGAAAGATGAAGATCACAAATCACTGATCTGCTCTGGATGTGGGAGGAAATGTTTTTCAAAACCTGGACTGACTAAACACACAAAAGTCTGCCGTCTAGGACCTTTAAGTTGTTCTCATTGTGGAAAAGGTTTTGTAAAGAAGAAGAATCTGACGGTTCACATGAAAATTCACACTGCAGAAAAACCCTTTACCTGCGCACAGTGTGGTAAATCCTTTCCTCAGAGTGGGAATTTGAAGATACACATAAAAACTCACACTGGAGAAAAACCGTTTACCTGCTCACAGTGTGGTAAATCATTTACTATGAGTGGGACTTTGAAGATGCACATGAAAACTCACACTGGAGAAAAACCTTTTACCTGCTCACAGTGTGGTAAATCCTTTACTGAGAGAGATAAATTGAAGATACACATGAGAACGCACACTGGAGAAAAACCTTTTACCTGCTCACAGTGTGGTAAATCCTTTACTGTGAGAGGGAAGTTAAAGATACACATGAGAACTCACACTGGAGAAAAACCTTTTACCTGCTCACAGTGTGGTAAATCCTTTCCTCAGAGTGGGAATTTGAAGAGGCACATGAAAACTCACACTGGAGAAAAACCGTTTACCTGCTCACAATGTGGTAAATCATTTACTCTGAGTGGGGGTTTGAAGATGCACATGAAAACTCACACTGGAGAAAAACCTTTTACCTGCTCACAGTGTGGTAAATCCTTTACTGATAGTTGGATCTTAAAGAGGCACATGAAAACTCACACATGAGAAAACCATTTTACCTGCTCTCAGTGACTAAAATCTTTTAGTCACAGAGGAAATATGAACACGTACATGAAAACTCACAAAAAAGAAAAATGCCTCCTCTGTTTGTAGTGCCTTCACAGCCTCAGGATACTACTAAAGGTATCGCCTCCACTTTAGAACAAATATTCCTTGTTAAGAGATTGTTTTTTTTACGTTATAATAGGACCACCTCCCATAGTGTACCTTGAGAAATTCAGAATTATTCTTAATTTAGAATTAGAAACCTTTGTTGTAAATACAACATGGTAATTTATTGTTGTCAGTGCAGAATAAAAATGATGGAAAAATGTTGACTAAAGTATTTTTTTATCAAATTTACTTAACCACATTTACATTAATAAAATATAATATTGTTTTCTGTTGAATGTGTGAAGGATGAATTTAAGCGTAGATGTCTCAGTGCAAGGAACTGGACTGAAGAGTGATCCACCTCTGACCTTGAGGGTGTTACTTTTGTTTAAAGCTATTGTTTCAGGGAGACTCTTTGAAGCAACACTTAAAAGTCTCTCTTAAAAGTCTGTCTGAAAGTGTCATAGCCAAATTTAAGGAAGACATTCTTTCAGTTCTCAGTAAAGTCCTAGTCTCAGTGTGTCAGGAAACTCCACCCATAGTCACATGACATTGTTGACAGCATTACAGACTCACTATATAACACGCACTAACTCAAAAGTTCTACTCACTGGTATTCTCAGGACACGCGTAAGTTCAAACAGAATTATCGACAACTAAAGAAGAAATGGTTCAACAAAAATGGATGAATTCTACCAGTCCTGGCAAGATACATTTAAATATCCCCCTCTGCTGTGGAACCAACTACCGGCTTCAGTCCTGAGGGCACCTTACATGTTTAAGAGTCATCTTAAAACTGGACTTTTCCATAAAACCTATAGTTAGGACTGACTTGGACTCTGAACCAGCCCTTTCTGTTTCTTTTCTTCATTATATTGATCACCTGTGCAGTTGAAACACTTTCTTCCCTCCCAGAGCTCCAGGACTCCAGAGCTGCTGCTGTGTCCAGGATCTCCTACAAAACCTGGTCAACGGATCCAGATTTCTCTCCATACCCTCCCTGGACTCTGCTGCCCTACTCTATACTCTCCTCTGTTCTCTCACTGTATACTCCCTCACTCTTTTCTCCATCCATTTGTCACTCAAGGTGATCTGACAATAGCAAACAAACCTACTCCTGTGTTTGTCTCGGTGTTATCTTGATCTTTTAAGTATATATTTTACTGAGTATTGTTTTGATTGTTTAAGCGCTTTGTGACCCTGGTCTGGTAAAGCACTATATAAATACAAATTACTTACTTAATTACTTACTATAATCCCTGCAGCATTGTTCTTTTGCATTAAATTAGCTGATAGACACATGTGGTATAAAACGATCATGTGGTCCATTAAAAAAATAAAGAGTAAAATAATAATCAGATTGGTGAAAGAAAAATATATTTAGAAGTTTGCAATTAATTTAATATCCACCCATTTAACTGCAAACCGTGTGTGTTACTGTTTGACCATGATTGTGTCTCGGATGTGAACTTCTCAACATGATAAGTCTGAGAGGTGAGACACATGCTTCTGTCCAACAGTAACAAACGACTCATGATTTATATTTAACCTGAGAATTCGTTTCTATTTTGACCGCTAGAGGTCAGTATCAGACAAAACATATCACAGGAAAAGCATAAAGACTTAATACCTGAATCTGAAGAAACTGATTGACCATGAAAGGGTTTAGGAAAATGACCAAGCCAAGGCAGGGCCACAATTCCAAGTTCATGGTCAAGTTTAACTGATATGGCTCCGCATTAGCAAGTACCAGGTACGCATCCTGTCTACAACATTATCACAACACATACCTTACATGAACACATTCTTTGCCTGAACCAAGGTTATCTAACATCATGAATCGGGTGTTCTGAAGACACAATAAACGGATAAAGTCTAGTTCCTTCTCTTGTTCTTAATTTCAACTGTTTAGACTTGGACTTAGACTTCACTTTATTGACGTCCTTGCAAGTTTCTCCTGAATTGCTGCATCCTGGTGCTCTGGTCCTCTGGTGCTACCGAAGACTTTCTGGACACGCAGACCAGGATAACCTGGTTTGAGTTGACGGTGAACCCTAACAACAACATCAACGGTCATTTACTGTCAACGTCTGTCACTAAACACATCACCTCTGCTTCTGATGTCATCATGTCATCATCCTACTGCTTAAACCATTTGTTACAGAGGGTTCCTGCTCCTGTAAACATTTTGTTTTGTGATTCATACTTTTATATCCTTTTAAAAACTTCTACTTGTTTTCTTTTTTTTTAAACTAATTTTAAATTAATTCATTTCAATCTATTCTTTAATGGAATTCTAAATTAAAATGTTTCTGTTTCTCGTCAGTCTAAATACTCTTGACTGTGTTGAAGTACACATTTCAGCCGCTAGATGGCAAAAGAGTAAACTCAAGACCAACAACGTCCCCAGAAGAAGAAAACCACGTGACTCAGTGGTAAACAAAGGATCTTCACTCTCCTCCATTTTCTTCCACCAGAACACACCGAAGCAGCTCCAAACGGAGGACAATCCTGCTGGAGATGGAGACCATAAATCCAGGTACACACTTGTATTTCTATTCAAGGTGGAATAATGACATTGTATACGTTGTGTACGTCATTAATATGACGCAGTGTGGATCCTTGTAGCCTCTTGATCCTTGTAGTATAGTAGAAATAGTAAAGTATCTTGTATGACTGAACTATATTTGCATCAGCGGAAAGTTACGTTAAAGTTGATCATTTATTGTTTATTTTACTTATAACTCTCATTTCAAAGTAATAAGTTACATTACATTATTAATGTCTCTAATTAATAGTAATGTTTTTCACTAGTTTTATCAAACGTTTTCATCACTTTCATTGTTTTAGTGTTTTAATACAACAATATAATGGCTGCATTTATGAATCACGACACAATGTGACAGAGATACTGTAACTTTATAACATATAACACGTTAATCAATAGAGCTACAGTCTATTAGTGTTTATTCCAACCTTATTCTGACTTGAATGACAGGAGAGGTGTGGATGTGGACAAGAGAGGACGAGGAAGGACCTGATAAGATTCTCAACCCTCTGTACAGTTTAGACAAGATTTACAAGATTTTAATATAAATAATTTAATATAAAAAGAAAGATTGAATCTTGTTTGCCATCACCACGTCTACTCTACTTGGTCAAGCAACAGCGTCATCAATCCCTGAAGTCTCCACATCCAAGGGACTCATTGTATAAACAAAGCAGGGTGTGATTACAGCTGGAGGAGGGGTGAAGCCATTATTTCGTCATAATGGACTCTTGTAACCTCTCGTTCGCCCACATTTCAGAGCAACTAAAGTAATAAGTGTAAAACCTGGTCATGATGAGGAACTTACTGCATCTTGGAGAGAAGAACATTTACGACATGTCAGGAGAGTTGGAGTTTATCATTAGTTGACCTTTAACACCACCACACAGACAAAAATCTTTGGTAGATCGTGAGAGGGACACTGTCAACCAGCGTGATGCTATCAAACTCAAAATCTACTCCTCAGAGCCACTTATTCCACATCTGGGGACACCATTAGCTCGGAGCATGTTTGTTTGTGTCAGTGAACACATGTTATAAAGAAAAACTGCCAAATCAAAAGGCAGTAAATATTGTGTAATTTTGTCACATGTGTTCTTTGGCACTAAAATTGTTTTTTTTACTGTAAGCTTGGAGTGGAAATGTACTGTAGATTTGCTGAGAATTAAACTCAATATTTAACTTATGTTAACGTAATTTTCTTCCATTAGACCTGATCTTATAACATATGTAGATAAATGGATAGTTTTTCCTTTGAGGATCAATAAAGTGTCTGTGTGTACGTAAAAATACAATCCAATGATTATTTTTAATCTTACTGTTAACACGGATATTACACCGGGATCAGACTTTCCTAGCAGTGATAAATGATATAACATGACAGTATTACGAGATGCTTAATAACTGTAAAATGTAATCACTGACTTGTGCGCTTGATGGATCTACTGACTCTTTCAAGAAACATCTTAAGACCTTTTTATTTGTTCAGGCTTTTCCTTGATTTTCTGGAACTCATCAGTATTATCTTGACCTTTAAAGTACAGTATATACTTTATTGTATTTTGTTTTGATTGTTTAAGCGCTTTGTGACCCTGGTCTGGAAAAGCGCTATATAAATAAATATTACTTACTTACTTGTGAATTTCAAATATATACCTTGCTACTGATACAACACCAACAAGAGTTCATCAATATTTGATTGGTCAGTGACTCAGGTGTGTTTGTGTCGCTGCAGATGTTCATCAGCTGCTGGTGATCAAAGAAGAAGTTGAGGAACAGAAGTGCAGCTTCAGTCTGATTAAGGAGGAACAAGAACATGAACTCATTAAAGAAGAAGAGGCGGAGAATATACAAGATGAAGAAGAAAATGCCTCCCAGTTCTTCCACACTCCTGTTGATGTGAAGAATGAATATGATGATGACACCAACAACCTGACTCCACAAATGAAGGCAGAAGATGATGGAGACAACTGTGGAGGACCAGAACCAGCCAGCTACTTGCATACACCTCTCCATCCTGACCACCAGAGGGGGCTGTGTTCTGAATCTGACACTGATGACAGTGAAGACTGGAGAGAAACCAGTAACACTCAGTCAGGTTCAAACTCTGTGGAGAATCCAAAAGTTCATGTCAGTGAGAAGAAAGATGATGATCACAAATCACTGATCTGCTCTGGATGTGGGAGGAAATGCTCTTCAAAACCTGGACTGGCTGGGCACACAAAAGTCTGCTCTCTAGGACCTTTTAGTTGTTCAATTTGTGGGAAAGGTTTTGTAAAGAGAAGTAGTCTAAAGCATCACATGATAATTCACACAGGAGAAAACCCTTTCATCTGCTCTCAGTGTGGTAAATCATTTACTCAGAGTGGGACTCTGAAGAGACACATTAGAACACACACTGGAGAAAAACCTTTCGACTGCTCTCAGTGTGGCAAATCATTTACTGAGAGAGGGAGTTTGAAGATGCATATGAGAACACACACTGGAGAAAACCCTTTCACCTGCTCTCAGTGTGGTAAATCATTTCTTCGTAGAGGGGGTTTGAAGATACACATGAGAACTCACACTGGAGAAAAACCTTTTATATGCTCTCAGTGTGGTAAATGTTTTTCAGATAGTCGGAACTTGACGACACACATAAGAACTCACACTGGAGAAAAACCTTTTATCTGCTCACAGTGTGGTAAATCATTTACTCAGAGCAGAAGTTTGAAGATGCACATGAAAACTCACACTGGAGAAAAACCTTTTACCTGCTCACAGTGTGGTAAATCCTTTACTGAGAGTGGGAGTTTTAAGAGGCACATGAAAACTCACACTGGAGAAAAACCTTTTACCTGCTCACAGTGTGGTAAATCTTTTACTGAGAGTGGGAGTTTTAAGAGGCACATGAAAACTCACACTGGAGAAAAACCTTTTACCTGCTCACAGTGTGGTAAATCATTTACTCAGAGTGGTAGTTTGAAGATGCACATGAAAACTCACACATGAGAAAACCCTTTTACCTGCTCTCAGTGTGGTAAATATTTTAGTCAGATGGGGCATCTGAAGGGACATATGAGAACTCACACAGGATGAAGACCTTATACCTGCTCTCTGTGTGATAAGTCCTTTAAATAGAGTTGGGCTCAAAAGAAACAAAAGATTATTCACTAGTAAGAAAAGAAAATGTGCTTGGTCATTGTTCTGCTTGTGCACTGGCCCTGGAAAAAACATATTTTAAAATCTTTAAGTCAGAAAGGAAATATGAACACACACATGAAAACTCACGAAAGAGAAAATAGTTGAGAAATACAGATTATTGACACTGTTGTAAATACAAAATGTTAATTTATTGTTGTCAGTGCAGAATAAAAGTGATGGAAAAATGTTGTACTAAAGTATTTTTACCAAATTTACACATTTTACATTAATAAAATTGTATATTGTTTTCTGTTGAATGTTTGAGAGATGAGTTTAAGTTTTAAGCTGAGATGTCTCAGTGCAAGGAACTGGACTGAAGAGTGATCCACCTCTGACCTTGAGGGTAATACATTTGTTTGAAGCTTTTGTTTCAGGGAGACCATGGAAGTCACATAATTAACGACTTGTGAAACTGGGATGGAGATATAACAACAACCTCAACTCTCAACCTCAACAGAACTGGAAACTCTGCCGGTCTTTCTCTAATTGTATTGTACAATTAAATGTGTGACTTTTAACCAAGATGTAATTTCTCATTATTGTTTAAAGCGTCAGATTCTAACCTGACAAATTGGTCCTTCGAGCTTGATCCCAAAATCTCTGATGGACGGAAGGAAGAAATACAGCTTGCTGAAATGCACAAAACATTCAAACGTATACATCTGTGCTTGAGCGTATGTTGGAATATCTAGAGTTATTTGACCAAAAGAAAGGTTTCCAAGTTTGTGCTGAACTTTTAGCTGGGTCACTCTGACCTAGAAACACAAGGAGATGCATCTGCCAGAAAGATAAGTTACCTCTGAGGAGAGAGCGAGCCAAGATTTCCTTTTTTGGTACAGTTTCGTCCCAACATCAGGGTCTATGACATGAACTAAGATAGCCCTTAATTTCTCCAAAATCATGTAACAGAGTCCACTGTGAAGCCTATACAGTTTTCTGAGTCTGAAATAATGCTGAGGATGTTTGTGCTGATGATATTTGTGCTGAAGCTGCTGGATTATGCTTGGTCAATGGTCAACAAACAACCTTGAGATCCTGGTCCATATTCTGATTCATATTCTCGGTTCCCTGAGGTTTTGACCAGCCTGGTGCTTAAATCAGATCAAGTGATTATTGCTGGTGACTTTAACATCCATGTGGATATGGATATACGTTTGGCTTCTCACAGTATGTACATGAACCTACTCGTTGTTCCAACCACACATTAGATCCTGTTCTAGCAAACAGACTGGAAATTAAAAACAATCATTTTGTCTGACCATCAATTAATAACTTTTGATTTGATCTTAACTGACCCAGCACTACAGAGCAGAAGCTCTTTAAAGTCTGTCTGAAAGTTTCATAGCCAAATTTAAGGAAGCAATTCCTTCAGTTCTCAGTAAAATTCCTTGTCTCAGTGTGTCTCCACCCATAGTCACATGACATTGCTAACATTGTTGACAGAATTACACACTCGCTATATAACAAGCCTAACTTAATTGCACCAACTCAACTCAAAGGTTCTGCTCACTGGTATTCTCAGGACACGTGTAAGTTCAAACAAAATTATCGACAACTAAAGAGAAAGCCAGAGCCAGCTATTACTCATCACTTATAGAAGTAAATAAGAATAACCCCAGGTTCTTATTCAGCACTGTAGCCTGACACAGAGCCATCATTCCATTGAGCAGTCCATCCCTATAGGCATATGTGGAACTGCTCTAAACTTGTTTAAACCTTATCAGACGGAAACATTATGTACATGTAAACCACCTCTCATCAACACACACTAAGGTGTCCCACAATGTTCTGTTCTGGGTCCAATCTGATTCCCAATGTCTATGCTGATAATGCACTGTTATTCTGATGACACTCAAGTGTATTTGTCAATGAAGCAGATGAAAGAAATCAGCTACACAACTACAGTCCTTTACAATCCTTAAACTCAGATCTGTTAGTTATACCACAAATCTCTAAATGTAATTATGGAGCCAGGGCCTTCAGTTTTTAAGCCCCTCTGCTGTGGAACCAACTACAGGCTTCAGTCCTGAGGGCAGACACCCTCTCTATGTTTAAGATTCATCATAAAACTTGACTTTTCCATAAAACCTATAGGACTGACTTGGGCTCTGAACCAAACCCTTTTTGTTTCTTTTCCGCATTAAATTCATCACCTGTGCAGTTGAAACTCTTTCTTCCCTCCCAGAGCTCCAGGACTCCAGAGCTGCTGCTGTGTCCAGGACCTCCACCAAAACCTTGTCAACGGATCCAGATTTCTCTCCATACCCTCCCTGGACTCTGCTGCCCTACTCTATACTCTCCTCTTTTCTCTCACTTTATCCTCCCTCACTATTTTCTCCATCCATTTGTCTACCCCCCCATCCACCCTCCAAGCCAAATGCAGCAGGAGGCCGTCAACACTGAGTCTGGTTCTGCTCGAGGTTTCTGCCTTCTAAAAGGAAGTTTTTCTCTCCACTGTCACGCTGTGATTTACTCATTGTTGCGTTGCTGGACCTGTTTTTTCTTTTCGCTGCTGCCCGCGACCTGAACCAGATAAGTGAAACAAAACGAAACAATCATATTTAAATGAACCAGGGAGTCCACTCTGCAGGATCATCTCTACTGGATTAACAGTTTCTAATCGTTATTTGTTGTTTGCTGTTTTCTTGCATATTCATCATGTGATGTTGCTTCTATAAATGTGTTCTTCGAGGAGGTGGCTCCGAACACATGATCTCATGAAGGAAACTGGCTTTTGCTGAACTTTCATGTGAACCTGCAGCTTCAGTTTGATACTGACGTGATGTTGTTTCACAAGAACGTCTGTGACTCTCGTAGAGAAGACTCAAGGTGATCAGACAATAGCAAACAAACCTATAATCCCTGCAACATTTTTCTTTTGCATTAAATTAGCTGATAGACTCATGTGGTATAAAATAAGATAATAATCTGATTGGTGAACGAAAAACACATTTATAAGTTTGCAATTAATTTAATATCCACCCATTTGACTACAAACACGTGTGTGTTACTGATAATGATTGTGTCTCGGGTGTGAACTTCTCAACATGAAGAGACAAGTCTGAGAGGTGAGACACATGTTTCTGTTCAACAGTAACAAACAACTCATTATTTATATTCAACTTCACCTGAGAAAAATCTCTAAACTTAGGAAAATGTTGTCGGAACATGATCTGGATCTTGTAATCCATGCGTTTGTTTCTTCTCGTCTGGACTATTGTAACAGTTTGTTTTCATGTCTTAACAAGAAGGATGTGTCTCGCCTGCAGTTGATTCAGAAGTCTGCAGCGAGAATTCTGACCCGCTCAAGTAGAAGAACTCACATTTCTCCGGTCCTTAAAACTCTTCACTGGCTTCCAGTTTCTTTCAGGATCAACTTTAAAATTCTGGTTCTTACTTTCAGATCTATTCATGGTCAGGCTCCTCCTTACATCACTGATCTGATCCAGCTTTACGCCCCAGCTCGAGCTCTGAGGTCTGTGGACCAGAGGAGAGAAATCTTTTCAGGCTGTTGCTCCTAAGCTTTGGAACAATCTTCCTCTCTCTTTGCGCTTGATGGATCTACTGACTTCTTTAAGAAATATCTTAAGACGTTTCTATTTGTTCAGGCTTTTCCTTGAATTTCTCGAACTCCTGCGTTGTTCTCAGTATAGAAAATAGAATAGAATAGAATAGAAAAGCTTTATTCATCCCCAGAGGGGAAACACACTTTCACAACAGCGCAGTTTAAAAAATAAAGTGCAAGGAAAAAGAAATAATAAAAGAGATAATACAAAATAAAATAAAAACGATCTTAAGAATATACAATTATTTACAAAAATTAGAAATTTAACACTATTAACAAAATAAAATAGAATAAAATAAAATAAAATAGAAATAAAAACGGGAAAAAAAAAAAAAAAAAAAAAACACACAAGAAGAAAAACACACTACGGATTAGCATCAGGATATTTAAAGTAGAGAGCTAAATATCCTGACACCAGTTGGGATGAAGGACCTTCTATAACGCTCCGTCCTACACTGGGGGTGCCTGAGCCTGCCACTGAAGGAGCTGGCCAGCTCCTCCACGGTCAGGTGCAGTGGGTGAAGAGCGTTGTCCCTGATGGAGGATAGTCTGGAGAGTGTCCTCCTCTCTCCCACCTCCTCCACCGAGTCCAGCGAGCAGCCCAGGACAGAGCCGGCCCTCGTGACCAGCCTGTTCAGTCTCTTCCTGTCCCGGTCCGTGCTGCCTGCTCCCCAGCAGACCACAGCGTAGTGGATAGCAGAGGCTACCACGGAGTCATAAAAGGTCCTTAAAAGTGGTCTGCACACTCCGAAGGACCTCAGTCTCCCCAGGAGGTGGAGGCGACTTCGGCCCTTCTTATACACGGCGTTGATGTGTGTGGACCAGTTCAGTTTATTGTTGAGGTGAACACCCAGGTATTTGAAGCTGTCCACCAGCTCAATGTCCGAGCCCTGGATGCTCACCGGTTGATGTGGTGGGGACTTTTTCCTGAAGTCAATCACCATCTCCCTTGTCTTACCGGTGTTTAAGCAAAGGTAGTTGCTCTCACACCAGTCAACAAAGTCCTTGATGACTGACCTGTACTCCAGCTCGCCCCCCCCAGACACGCAGCCCACAATGGCCGAGTCGTCAGAAAACTTCTGGAGGTGACAGCTGCTGGAGTCATAGGTAAAGTCCGCCGTGTAGAGGGAAAAAAGGAAAGGTGACAGCACTGTCCCTTGAGGCACCCCGGTGCTGCAGATGGTCACCTCAGACCTGCAGTCCTGCAGCCTCACATACTGCGGCCTGTTGGTGAGGTAGACTGGTCTGAAGTGGCTCGGCTCCTTCGCGTGTACCGCCTTGGGAACCGGAACCACACAGGAGGTCTTCCACTGGACCGGGACCTTCTCCAGTTTGAGGCTCAGGTTGAAGATGTGTGTGACCAGCTCACAGAGTTGATCAGCACAGTCCCTGAGCAGTCTGGGGCTGAGTCCATCTGGTCCAGCAGCTTTCCTGATCTTCAGTCGCCTTAATTCTCTCCTCACCTGTTCAGATGTAACAGAGAGAGGTGGCTGTGGGGGGTTGGGCAGCTGAGGCAGTAGGGCGTGTTGGGGGGGAGAAAGGTGGCTTGGAGGTGAGAACTGTTAGGGGGAGGGGGCTGAAGCAGGGGAAAAACAGCTTTGTGAAGAGTGGGGGGCAGAGATGGGGGGGGGAGGGGGGAGGGGGGCCCTGATCAAACCGGTTGAAATACTGGTTAAGTTCAGTGGCCCATCTTTGGTCTCCCCCTGCTGTGGCTCTGGCTCCACTCTGGCCATGACCTGAGATATTCTTCAGGCCTTTCCACACATCCCTTGTGTTGCCCTGCGCCAGTTGCTCCTCCAGTGTCCTCTTGTATTCCTCCTTGGCCATCCTGATCGCCTTCTTGAGCTCTCGCTGGACCTCTTTAAGCTCCTCTCTGCTCCCTGAAGCAAACACCCTCTTCTTCTTGTTCAGCAGAACTTGAAGTTGAGGGGTCACCCATGGCTTGGTGTTGGCAAAGCACCGCACCTTGCGGGTCGGTGTGACGTTGTCCTCACAGAACTTTATGTAATCCGTGGAATGGTCATTGAAGGTGTCGATGTCATCACCATGAGAGAACACGCTCCAGTCTGTAGACTCAAAGCAGTCGCTCAGCCTCTCCTTGGCTTCATCATTCCACATCTTAACAGTTCTTTTCTGTGCAGGCTGTCTCCTCACCATGGGAGTGTATTCAGGTCGCAGACGTATCAGGTTGTGATCAGAGCGGCCGAGGGGGGGCAGGGCGGTGGAGGTGTAGGCACCTTTTACATTTGCATATAAAAGGTCCAGAGTCTTGTCCTCCCGGGTGTGGCACTTCACGTATTGTGTGAAGGTGGGAAGAATGGAGGAAAGTGAGGCATGGTTGAAATCCCCGTTAATGAGCAGGAGAGATCTTGATCTTTAAAGTATGTACTTTTTTGAGTATTGTTTTGATTGTTTTAAGCGCTTTGTGACCCTGGTCTCGAAAAGCGCTATATAAATAAATATTACTTATTTACTTACTTACTTACTTATATTTATCTTGAGAATTCGTCTTTCTATTTTGGCCGCTAGAGGTCAGTATCAGACAAAACATGTCACGGCAGGAGAATAAAGACTTTCTACCTGAATCTGAAGAAACTTATTGACCATGAAATGGTGCCACTGAAGAAATTCTGCACACGCAGACCAGGGTAACCTGGTTTGGGTTGAGGTTGAACCCTAACAACAACCCCAGGTCATTTATTGTCAATGTCTAAACACCTCTGCTTCTGATGTCATCATGTCATCATCCATTTTTTTTACACTAATTTTAAATTAATTTATTACAATGGAATTCTAATTGAAAAAAAATTGTGTTTCTCGTCAGTAAATACTCTTCACTGTGTTGAAGTACACATTTCTATCGTTAGATGGCGACAGAGTAAACTCAAGCCTAACAACGACGCCAGAAGAAGAAAACCACGTGACTCAGTGGTAAACATTTTCTTCCACCAGAACACACCGAAGCAGCTCCAAACGGAGGACAATCCTGCAGGAGATGGAGACCATAAATCCAGGTACACACTTATATTTCTATTCAAGGTGGAATAATGACGTTGTTCATACGTTGTGTACGTCATTAATATGACGCAGTGTGGATCCTTGTAGCCTCTTGATCCTTGTAGTATAGTAGAAGTAGTAAAGTATCATATTAGTATATTAGGATCCGGATTTTGACCGATTTTAGTAGGATTGTTATAGACCCCTGATCAAAGGGACTTCTACTCCCGCCTTGAGGAGGTTTTTAACAGGTCTGTTTACTAGGCGATATGAACACTAGTATAAAATATCGGATCACAGGTCTAACCCCCCCCCCTCAGTTAAAACGAAAACTTAAAACATCCAACTAGATATAGGAGGTTCACTTATAACTGAAAAGGTAAGTAAGTCATTTTTATTTGTATAGCGCTTTTCCAGACCAGGGTCACAAAGCACTTAAACAATCAAAACAATATTCAATAAAGTATATACTTAAATAATCAAGATAAAAACTGATAAAAGGTTGCAAATAATCATTGTTTGGTTACTATAGCTAATAAGCTAGTGCAGGAGCTCCCTAGACAGACTCCATCTTATGGGGAACACCATGTGCAGAAGTTTTACAGGGGAAAAGGGGTCCAGGTCGATGCTTTTGCCCTTTCTGCTGTATCTGAGTTCACTGAAGCTCAAGGCCATGCAGCCCACTGGGCAGGAACAGCTGACGCTATGACACCCTGCTTAAACTTTATTATTAACCTATCACTTTAAAAAAAAAAATGTCCCTGATGATTTTAAATTGTCTGAAGTAATTCCATTGTATTAAAAGGGCAGTATACTGGACCTGGGTAACTACCGTCCAGTCTCAATCTTAAATTCAGTCTCTAAAGTTATGGAGAGAATCATCTTTGACCATATTAATGAATACTTGGTTCAAAACAGCCTCTTGTACCAATTTCAATCAAGATTTAGACCATCACATTCTACAAACACTCTCCTGTACTTGACAGACTTTATGGTGGTAAATATTGTGGGATGGTCCTGTTTGACCTCCAAGTATCTGCTTTGTGAAATCCAAAGACTTCAGTATAATGTTAAAGAGTAGGTGACCTGTCTGGACATGTATTTTGGACTGCAGATTATCAGGAGAAAAAATGGCAATAAAAGTGATTTCAAAGGTAAATCAGGGAGTTAGGTTTATAGCTAGACTGTCCACTTTCTTGAACAGAAGGGCCCTGGAGCTCTTGGGCCGTGTCACTATGATTATGCCTGTTCCTCTCGGTACTCTGCTATCCCCAAAATACTTAAAACTAGAATTCAGTCTGGACAGAACAAATGAATAAGAGTCATTCTACAGTTGCACAACAGAACTCAGCTACTCCCAGTAGCGAATTTACCCAAATCAGTGGACATCATGATGTCACTGGACACCTTCAGTAAAGCTGTCTCCGTACAGTGATGTTTACGGAAGCCAGACTGAAACTTCTCATGAATGTCGCTCTGATCCAGGAACAATGACAGCTAATCAGAGACTACATTCTCCAAAATCTTCAGCAAGAATGGAAGCTTAGAAATAGGCCTGAAATTACTGAGGTCAGTCGGGTTTAAGCCTGGCTTTTTGAGTAAAGAATCCACAATGGCATGTTTAAATGCATTGGGAAAACCCCCCGTGGAAAGTGAGAGGTTTACCATTTTGGGGCCAATAACTTTAATAAAGAGCTAGGACGAGCAAGAGGAGAGTTTCATTTTGCTCACAAGTGCTGAAACATCATCCAGAGTCACATTGTTAAATGAGGACCACAAGCTAGAGACAGGCTCAGTGACAGCAGGGCTTCCACACAAAAGGGAAGGGATTTTCTCTTTGATCGATTTGAGCGATCTGCTGAAATAATGAGAGAAATTATGTAATATGACAATATTATGATGTGTGTGATAACTGTTCAGTCATCACTGACTTGTGTATTTAACAGATATAACATATACTGTATAACACATCCTTTGATACAACACCAATGAGACATCGTACATATTTGATTGGTCAGTGACTCAGGTGTGTTTGTGTCGCTGCAGATGTTCATCAGCTGCTGGTGATCAAAGAAGAAGTTGAGGAACAGAAGTGCAGCTTCAGTCTGATTAAGGAGGAACAAGAACATGAACTCATTAAAGAAGAAGAGGCAGAGAATATACAAGATGAAAAAAACTCCCAGTTCTTCCACACTCCTGTGGATGTGAAGAATGAATATGATGATGACACCAACAACCTGACTCCACAAATGAAGGCAGAAGATGATGGAGACAACTGTGGAGGACCAGAACCAGCCAGCTACTTGCATACACCTCTCCATCCTGACCACCAGAGGGGGCTGTCTTCTGAATCTGACACTGATGACAGTGAAGACTGGAGAGAAACCAGTAACACTCAGTCAGGTTCAAACTCTGTGGAGAATCCAAAAGTTCATGTCAGTGAGAAGAAAGATGATGATCACAAATCACTGATGTGCTCTGGATGTGGGAAGAAATGTTCTTCAAAATCTGGACTGACACAGCACACAAAAGTCTGCGGTCGAGAATCTTTAAGTGGTTCGTTTCATGGAAGAAGTTATTTAAAGAGGGAGAATCTGAAGGATCACAAAAGGGATTATACCTTAAAAAAAACTTTTACATGCTCTCAGTGTGGTCAATCTTTTGCTCAGAAAGGGAGATTAAAGAAACATATGAGAGTTCACACTGGAGAAAAACCTTATATCTGCTTACAGTGTGGTAAATGTTATCCACATGCAGATAGTTTGAGAGAACACATGAGAATTCACACTGGAGAAAAACCTTTCATCTGCTCGCAGTGTGGTAATTGTTATCCACGTGCAGAAAGTTTGAGAGAACACATGAGAATTCACACTGGAGAAAAACCTTTCGTCTGCCTGCAGTGTGGTAAATATTTTACTCGGAATAGTGATCTTAGCAAACACATGCGAACACACACTGGAGAAAAACCTTACACCTGCTCTGTGTGTGGTAAATCCTTTGCTCGGAGTTACTGTCTTAAGAGACACATGAGAAGTCACACAGGAGAAAAACCTTTCGTCTGCTCACAGTGTGGTAAATGTTTTATCCATTGTGGGCATCTGAAGACACACATGAGAACTCACACTGGAGAAAAACCTTTTACCTGCTCTGTGTGTGGTAAATATTTTAATCACAGTAGTGATGTTAAGAGACACATGAGAACTCACACAGGAGAAAAACCTTTTAACTGCTCTGTGTGTGGTAAATATTTTAATCACAGTAGTGATGTTAAGAGACACATGAGAACTCACACAGGAGAAAAACCTTTTACCTGCTCTGTGTGTGGTAAATATTTTAATCACAGTAGTGATGTTAAGAGACACATGAGAACTCACACAGGAGAAAAACCTTTTAACTGCTCTCGGTGTGATAAATCTTTTAGACAGAATGAGTCTCTAAAGAAACACATGAGCATTCACGAGCAAGAGAAAAAATAATCTGCTTGCACTGTGGTCATTGTTCTGCATGTACACTGAACATCTAAACATACTCAGGAAAGAGAAAAGACTCTCTGACTCGCTCTGTTTGTAGTGCCTTCACAGCCTTATTATTCTTAATTCAGAATTTGAAACTTGTATTGCCAGAGTTGTAAAAACAAACTATGAAATCAATGTGGCGTCAGTACAGAATAAGAGTGATGAAAAAATGTTGAACTTAAGTATGTTAATCAAATTATCAAATTTACTTAACCGTATTTTACATTTTTACATATCATGTGTCATAAGTCATTTTTTTTTTTTTTTTTGGTACAAATTCTCTTTCTGCTGTTGAATACACATGCTCACATGGGACATGATGCTAGAGTACAGAGGAATTCCAAAGACTGCTGCAAGAGGTTTGAAAAGGTTTTTTGGTTGGACCAATATCTTATCGGACTCTGGGACCTCGCGATATTTTCCCTCTGCCAGGTATCTTTGGACCTTCTGTATTGAATGAGCTGCTTCAGGAAATTGGATGTCTTAGTCTGACTTATTTTCAAGCCTGGCCTGATAATGCCTCAGCGGAGGAGATGGATTTATTTAAATAAATGAATAGTAAACTAAGAGTCCATTTAAAATGAATTTGAATTGAGATAGATCAAGCAGATCTTCAAGAGGACCAGGACAAAACCACAATGAAATGAAAGCAACCTTTTTGTGGGAGGCTGCTCCATAATTCTCCTTTTGAAACGCAAGTGATTGGCGATCCTTTTAGCGGACGCATCCCGTTGACAGATGCCCTTCCTTATAAAAACACAGTTTAGAGCGTCAACGTCAGTTCGATAGTCCCAGTATCCGATACGTGCATCGACACAGGTTTTGCAGTTTGAGCTCAACCTATTCGCCGACACATCGGTGTTGCCGGACCCATCACTACTAAAGAGTAAACCACCTCTGACCTTGAGGGTAATACATTTGTACTTAGCTTGTGTTTTAGGTAGACCATTGCAGTAACATAATTACGACTTATACAATTTTGCTGGAGATATGACAGCAACCTCAACTCATTGTGCCTCAGAAAGGATTCAGACAGTGAACTGGAAACTCTGCTGGTCTTTCATTGTATATAATTAAAAGTTGTGTTTCAATGAAGATCTGATCACTCATCATTGTTTTAAGTGCAAGTCAGATTCTAACCCAAAAAAAGTAATCTAATCCCAAAATCTGATCGACGGAAACGTACAGCTTGCTGAGATACTGTACAACATTTTGAAAGACCTCTGGAAGGCCAGAGACTGGATGTCGTACTCTTGACAACCAGAGTGACAGGATATAAAGAATCAGGATATTTCCGATTTGGTAAGATAAGTAAACAAAAGTCCACACTGTGTGAAAAGTCAGGGACCATAGGCCTTAAAATATTCTTGTTTAAAAGGAATATTCTTATTAGAAAAACCAAACAGCATATGTATGGAGATTGGAAAATCTTCTTTCTAATGTCATTTCTAAGATAAAAGTTTTTAAAAATGACGGTGTCCCTGGCTGAGGATATTTAGTACAATTAGGCCAACTTACTGCATCCAGTGGCTGATAAGAGAGCAAACATTCATTTTTTAATACTAAACATGCAGAGAATATGAAAAATATTAATAATGGATCTATGTTCAACAGATTTGCTTAGTTGAGATTTGATGATAAATGAACATAGTCATTTTCTAAAATCCAACTGAAAATAATTTGTTTTAAATTTAATTTGAGTAAAGTTGAATGTACACCAAACTTTTTAAGTCAATCAGTGGATAAATTAATTGAAGAAAGAACATTTTAAAGAAACAACCGCTTCATATTTGAATCCTCAGTTTGATCAGATGATACATGAACTCATGCTTCGACTCATAAATACAAACATGACTGGACGTGGACAAAACACTCTGCAGCTGCAGTGAAACTGACTTTGAGTCTGTGTGTTTCATGTCTATGTAAGTAAGTAAGTAAGTAATTTTTATTTATATAGCGCTTTTCGAGACCAGGGTCACAAAGCGCTTAAACAATCAAAACAATACTCAAAAAAGTACATACTTTAAAGATCAAGATAATACTGAGAACACAACAGGAGTTCCAGAAAATCAAGGAAAAGCCTGAACAAATAGAAACGTCTTAAGATGTTTCTTAAAGGAGTCAGTAGATCATCAAACGTAAAGAGAGAGAAGATGGTTCCAAAGCTTAGGAGCAACAGCCTGAAAAGATTTCTCTCCTCTGGTCCTGAGCCGTGTGCGTGGAACCATAAGTAGATTCTGATCCACAGACCTCAGAGCCCGGGCTGGGGTGTAAGGCTGGATCAGATCAGTACGTTAGTAAGTAATTTATATTTATAGAGCGCTTTTCTAGACCAGGGTCACAAAGCGCTTTAACAATCAAAACAATACCCATTAAAATATATGATTAAAAGGTCTGTGTGTTTTGTGTCTATGTGTGTGTCTGCGTGAATCAAGTGAAAGAATGGGAGAGCATGTGTGTGTTCACTGAAAGAAATAAGTAATATACTAAAACAAACTAATATGTGCTTGCTTATGTTAATAATTGTGTTAACTTTGTGTTTAACAAAGTTTAATTGTGAAGGTTTGAGAAATACTCTGGAGAAGAGCCCTTGTTAATCTATTCCTTCCCTAATCCTGTGTGTGTGTGTGTGTGAGAGTGAGGCAATCAATTCAATTTAAGTTCAAGTGTCTTATCATAAGGTTATCTCAAGACACTTAACAGTTTAACTAAGACTTTATTGGAGAAAAGAAAAACAGATCCGGCAGCTCATCAATGAGTGAATCACAGCGTGACAGTGGCGAGGAAAACCTTTTTTTAGAAGGCAGAAAACTCAAGCAGAACCAGACTCAGTGTTGACGGCCTGCTGCTGGGTCAAAAACAAGGGCCCTCCTTTTTCCATTTTCTTTTCTTGATGAAGTCAGAACGTGACAGCTACTCTTCACATACCACTGATGATGTGTTTTAATAACAGTGTTTGTCACCAAGGATATAAATTGTTGCTCGTTGTTTAGAGGCACCAGAATATTGTTATGTGTCTCATGATGTTGTGATGACATGTAACAGTCTCTTCTCTTGATGATGAACATGTGTGCTTGTTAAAAAAAACCTTTAACCTTTTAAAGATGTAATCCATGACAACTGTAAAGCATATCGATACTTTGATATCTTGTTAACTTGATACCTTGTTACCTTTATACCAAAGTATAAAATATATAAAATCCAATTCTCCGCATGTGTATCTTCAGACTCCCACTCTTAGTATATGATCAACCACACAGAGAACAGGAGAAAGGTTTTTCTTCAGTGTGAGTTCATCTGTGTGTCTTTAAACTCCCTTTCTCTGCCTGAATGCGGGTAAAACTTTTTTCTCCTATGTGAGTTCTCATGTGTTCCTTTAGATTCTCACTCTGAGCAAAGGATTTACCACACTGAGAGCAAGCAAAAGGTTTTTCTCCCGTGGGAATTCTCATGTGTCTCTCTTTCAAATCCCTTTCTGATGAAAAGATTTACCACACTGAGAGCAAGCAAAAGGTTTTTCTCCCGTGGGAATTCTCATGTGTCTCTCTTTCAAATCCCTTTCTGATGAGAAGATTTACCACACTGAGAGCAGGTAAACGGTTTTTCTCTTGTGAGGATATAATTATTTTGGTTATATGTTAAGATTTTCTTTGTTTAATTGTTTATATACTCATCACCATTAATGAGGTTACACAGCCAAGCAGAAGAAAATATGAAGCAGCTTAATGATAAATATTCTATGATTGCAGGTAAGTTGACATTTCACAAAAAGTGAGGGACAGAGAGAGTCAGTGTAGAGGGAAAGTTAGCTATTGTTCCAGTGCATTGAAATGTGCCTTCTGAGAATCCTCTTATGTCAGTTAATTTGGCTTAATACTTTAATAAAACCTGCTTATTTCATATGAAAGTACAAGGACTTCAATGTATATAATCAGTTTGGATGTGACTGAAGTCTTTCTCTTGTGCATTTAATTGCTTCCAGTTTCATGTCAGAGCATTTATATTTCATCCGTAATATGTTCTATGTTCTACAGAGTTAAGATTAACAGACTGCGTTATTTGAGATAGACACTTCACAACAGCTACACTACAGACGTCCGTGTATAAGACTTTACGGAACGTTAATTCAACGTGACGACACTGTTACGTTTTGCTTTCACATTGGAGAAATGAGTGTTGATTAACTCATGTTATTTGACCAGAAGTAAGAGAGACTGCAGCAAAGACTCACAGAAATATTAGAAAGGCAAATAAAATATGAAAACGTCTGTTCTTTTTATACATGAATGCTGCTCTTCAGCACTGTAAGTATAGTAGTGGGAGGTTTTATTTATTTGCACATTTATAAGACAAATGTTTGAAGAGAGTTTTTTATTTATACTTGAATTCTGTTCAACACTGTTTGAATTTACATCACACAAAATATTGATATATTGTGTATATTCTCATCTGAATGTCATAACTTCCTCTTTGTAAAAATGATTAGCACCACTAGGAACTATATGTTTTTTCTCTGACGTGAATACGAATGTGGTTCTTTAGGCTCACTACATGTGCATAACAATTACCACACTATGAGCAGATAAAAGGTCTTTCTCCTGAGTGGATTTGCTTGTGCATCTTCAGACTTCCACTCTCAGTTAAAGATCTACCACACTGAGAGCAGGTAAAAGGTTTTTCTCCTGTGTGAATTCTCATGTTTGTCTTCAGGAGCCCATCTCGAGTAAAACATTTGCCACACTGAGAGCAAGTAAAAGATTTTTCTCCTGTGTGAATTCTCATGTTTGTCTTCAGGAGCCCATCTCGAGTAAAACATTTGCCACACTGAGAGCAAGTAAAAGGTTTTTCTCCTGTGTGAAATTTCATGTGTACCTTCAAGTTCCCACTGTCAGCAAAAGTACTGGCATATTAAGAGCAGGTAATAGGGTTTTCTCCTGTGTGAATTCTCATGTGTTGTTTCAGGCCCTGAGCACGTGAAAAACAATTGCCACACAGTGAGCAGATGAAAGGTTTTTCTCCAGTGTGAACTTTCATGTGTCTCTTCAGATACCCACTCTCAGTAAAAGATCTACAGCACTGAGAGCAGGTAAAAGGTTTTTCCCCTGTGTGAATTCTCATGTGTTCTTTCAGATTACAACTCTGAGTAAAACATTTTCCACACAGTGAGCAGATGAAAGGTTTTTCTCCAGTGTGAACTCTTATGTGTCTCTTCAGATGTCCACTCCCAATAAAAGATCTACAGCACTGAGAGCAGGTAAAAGGTTTTTCTCTAGTGTGAATTCTCACGTGTTCTTTCAGATTACAACTCTGAGTAAAACATTTTCCACACTCAGAGCAGGTGAAAGGTTTCTCTCCTGTGTGAATTCTTAAGTGGTTTGTCAGGCCATATGCATGGGCAAAACATTTACCGCACTGTGAGCATATGAAAGGTTTTTCTCCTGTGTGAATTTTCATGTGCACCTTCAGACTTCCACTACGAGTAAAAGAGCTACCACACTGAGAGCAGGTAAAAGGTTTTTCTCCTGTGTGAATTCTCATGTGTGTCTTCAGATGCTGATTCCGAGTAAAACTTTTGCCACACTGAAAGCAGGTAAAAGGTTTTTCCCCTGTGTGACTCCTCATGTGAGACTTCAGATAATTTCTCTTTACAAAACTTTGTCCACAAAACAAACAACTAAAAGGTCCTTGACAGCAGACTTGTGTGTGTTTACTCAGTCCAGACTTTGAAGAACATTTCTTCCCACATCCAGAGCAGATCAGTGATTTGTGATCTTCATCTTTCTTCTCACTGACATGAACTTTTGGATTCTCCACAGAGTTTGAACCTGACTGAGTGTTACTGGTTTCTCTCCAGTCTTCACTGTCATCAGTGTCAGATTCCGAAGACAGCCCCCTCTGGTGGTCAGGATGGAGAGGTGTATGCAAGTAGCTGGCTGGTTCTGGTCCTCCACAGTTGTCTCCATCATCTTCTGCCTTCATATGTGGAGTCAGGTTGTTGGTGTCATCATCATATTCATTCTTCACATCAACAGGAGTTTGGGAAAAGTGGGAGTTCATTTTTTCTTCATCTGGTATTATCAGACTGTAACTGCACTTCTGTTCCTCAACTTCTTCTTTGATCACCAGCAGCTGCTGAACATCTGCAGCGACACAAACACACCCAAGTCACTGACCAATAAAAGTAATTAAGAATTCCTGTTGGTGTTGTATCAGTTGATGTGTTATATATTTAAAATTCACAAGTCAGTAAAGACATTTGAGTAATTATGAATGTTGAAACACTGTTATGTTATATTATTTGTCTGTGCTGGGAAAACCCTTTTAGTCTCTTGGGAGAATTCCCAGGTCAGTCATGGCATACAGTTGGGATAGAAAGGTTTGGGCATCCCTTAAGAAAATCACTTCCAGATAGGTTTGTCACTTGCTGAGCTTTTGAAGCAGCAACTGAATGTTAACATACTGATACCTTATGGAAACAGAAGCATCTCAGCAGTGAAATCGTTTTGATTGGTCCAAAATATATATATATTTTTAATGTGCATAAATCTGGGCACCCCAAAGAAATAATTAAATTGATACTTAGTCGAGCCTCCTTTGCTGCAACAGCCTATAGACCCTTCTATAGCCACAGACAAGTCCCTGAAGTCAGGCAGGTGGTTTCAGACACGCTGCTTCAAATCAATCCATACATTTTCAAAGATGTAAGTGGAGCTCGTCTGTGAAGGTCGCTGTCTCCTGTCTGCTGCAGCTAATCTGAAACTGGAGTGATGGCACCGCGTGGGAAAAAAATGTTTACGTCTAAAACCAACCAAAGACAAGAGGTGAGCTCTCACAGTGAGTCAAAATGGGATTTATTGAACCAAACCCTGATGGCGATGAAAGAAAAGATGAAAGAAAGGATGAGGCAATGAAAAACGAACTCAAAGAACTGAAAGAGCCTCTTCAAAAGGCGATGGCTGAAATCGAACAGCTCCAGGAGGACAAAGTGAAGAAAGATCTGCTTATAAATACTTTGAGGAACAGAGTTGAGAATTATTCATTGTATTCATTGTCAATATAAATCTATTTATTAACAATATAATTCTATTCATTGTCAATATAAATCTATTTATTAACAATATAAATCTATTCATTAACAATATTTTATTGACAATATAAATCTATTCATTAACAATATTATATTGACAATATAAATCTATTCATTGACAATATAAATCTATTCATTAACAATATAAATCTATTCATTAACAATATTATATTGACAATATAAATCTATTCATTGACAATATAAATCTATTTATTAACAATATAAATCTATTCATTAACAATATAAATCTATTCATTAAGAATATTTTATTGACAATATAAATCTATTCATTAACAATATTACATTGACAATATAAATCTATTCATTGACAATATAAATCTATTCATTAACAATATAAATCTATTCATTAACAATATTATATTGACAATATAAATCTATTCATTGACAATATAAATCTATTCATTAACAATATAAATCTATTCATTAACAATATTTTATTGACAATATAAAGCTGTTGATCACTTATGAATGTGTGACAATTATTATCTGTGTAAAAATATAGGTGTAAGCTGTGTTTACAGTTCACTGAATGACTCAGAGTCTGTGCAAAATGTCAGCCTGTTCCTAAACAAAGTCTTATCTTAATCTTGTCTCCCCCAGTCTGGCCTTGGAGGCCAGTCATCAAAGTTCTCCTGGGAAGATACGTCGATCGGACCACTTGGTGACCTTGTTACATACCAGGCTACAAGAGGAGACTGTTTGACTGTAACACATTACAAATTACATGAGTAAAAGAAATTGCTGTATCAAACTGCAAAATGAAAATGAAAAGAATATGATGAAGATTACATTCTGAGGGTAATGGGGGCGGGACTAGACAAGCTTTTTGCTTTTTTTATTGTATTATTTGAACTACGATGAAGTGTGATGCTGATGATTTAAACTGACAGAATACAGTACTTGTGCTTCTGCATGAATTCCTCTATGGATTTTGAACATTTTGCTTAGAATCATTGTCCTGCTGAAAGATCCAACCCCGTCGTAGCTTCAACTTTGTGACCGATTCTAAAACATTCTTGTCAAGAATCTGCTGATACAGCGAGGAATTCATGTCTCCGTCAACTTTAACAAGGTCTCCAGTCCCTTCCCTCTTCAGCCAATTTCACAGCAGGCAATGAGTTCTTCTCATGGAATTCAGTGGTTTTTTTTTCACCATGCATAACTCCTCTTGTTCTGACTAGGCATGCAAACAATTAATTGTTAATAAGAGGTAACTCGATTAAAATAAATTAATTGCAATTAATCGTTTTGAACCTGTAATTCCTGGCAAGTCAGCATGTGACACAAATGAGAAGCGGTACACCGACAGGATGATACAATAACTGTGAACAGTCTTCGTTAATAATTAAGTAATTAAAATGTGTTTTCATTTCTATCCAAGCATCACCAATGTTATTATTCATTATTACCTTCAAAGTGTCTCAGTATTGTCTAAATCTAGTCCAAGACTATTTTAGACTAGATCTTTCAATGGTATATGCAGGGAAATGTCTATGGTTGTATCATGAAGGAAATGATGGTGAAATATTATGTTGGTGTTAATCATTGACAATGTTTCAAAGCACTGGCTTTTATGTGTCTGCAGAATGTCGAAGGGCGTTGTTTCAGACTCAAGACTGATTCAATCAAATAAGGAAACTGGAAGAGAAACAATCTTTTCTGGTTTTCTTGTGACTGAACCTTGTTCATGTTTCACGGATAAAAAAGAACTTGAATAACTCGAGTACATAGATGTGACTGAAGCAGCTTTTTTCTTAAGAGAGGGTCTCTCCTCGTAATGAGATAAATTGTTAGGACTTTCAATCAAATCTCATTTCTCTTTTTTGCCCGAGTTCACAGCTTTAATTTATATTCCAAATCTGAAAACTACCCTCATTGCTCTGAACTCATTTGAAAAAAAGCTGTCTTTGAAATCTTGTTTATCAGTATTTTATGTAGTATTTCATAAACCTTATATAATAACTCCTCAGTCACAACTGATGGTAACATGTAAGAAACATACATCTGGGGATGATTTTAAAAATAAATTTGGTAAAACTAATATGTTTTGTTACATGATATGAGGATCCTACATAAGTCACAAATGTTTATGAAATATTGCATGAAAATATAGATTTATAACATTTCAAAGGGGAATTTGAAAAGGTAATGAGAATAGTAACATACTATGGAGGTAATAATAACAATAATAAATGATAAGGTCTTATATAAGTGACTTTCAAAGATCAGAGTTGTAACTAACGAGTTATAATGAAATGTTGCATTAATAAATATGGATTGGAAAACATAACTAAAACATGCACAAAAACGATTGATCGACATCATAGGAAGGTAAATATTACTGAAAAAAATACCTTTGACAGATATAAGTCTAGTTATAATAAGTTAATCGTTTTATATATATATATATATATATATATATATATATATATATATATATATATATATTTTTCCACCTTGAATAGAAATATAAGTGTGTACCTGGATTTATGGTCTCCATCTCCAGCAGGATTGTCCTCCGTTTGGAGCTGCTTCGGTGTGTTCTGGTGGAAGAAAATGGAGGAGAGTGAAGATCCTTTGTTTACCACTGAGTCACGTGGTTTTCTTCTTCTGACGTCGTTGTTAATTTTGAGTTCACACTGTTGCCATTTAGCGGGTGAATTGTGTACTTCAACACTCGAGAGTATCCAGACTGTTGACAGACATCATCACTTTGGCTCAGAAATCCATTTAAGAAGAAAATAACAATAAATTTATTTAAAATCCGTTCAAGTAAAATCAGACAACAAAAAGGTGTACACAAGTTTTTTTGTTGATATTCTTTTTATTAGTTAATTATTTAAGTATTGTTTATTAAATATTTATTTTTTAATTTATTTTATTTTCTTGAATGTCTACTTCATGTTTCGCATCGTGGGTCTGAGAGGACCACGATTCCATCTATGCTGTATGTCTTCATACATGTATATTTGACAATAAAAGAACTTGAATTTTTATAAGAGGTATAGACAGATCTATAAAAAGAAATATGAATGGGGGGGAAGATTCTTTGGAGGGGTGGAAACATGATAATCTTGTGGACTGAATTGAATCACTTTGATGATAAATAGAATAAACACAGAAACTGCACTTCACTACGAATCCTTGTTGTATTTATGCTACCACTATTTTACATTGCAATGAGTACATGTATGAATCGTGTCGAGCAGGTGGGTGTGGACCCGGGTGAACAGTCATCTCTAGTGGTTTCTGGTACATCACTCTCCACCATGGTGACACCCCCGAGGTGGGTCAGACAACTGTGACCTGGGTCGAGTTCAGATGGCGAATCAGTGCAGGACAATAGACCGGAAGAATGATGTAAGTTGTTCAATAAAAGTTTATTGCATTGAGATGCCAACATCGAATAACAAATGAATAAAAATATGAATCATTGAAGCAAGAAAATGAGGATACATTAAATAAACGAAAACCTCGGAGCAACAGGCTGTAGATGGTTCTTTAATGATGTGCCATGGTACATGAAACCCATATTATAATGTGAATGAAGCAGCTCCAAGCAGGGATTGCAGGCAATGCATTTTCCACGACCCTCCGGGCATGTGACAGCCTGTGGTTGAAGATGCGCTGTTCTACAATGAGTCTGCGGTTTGTGTACAGCTTCAACAGATACTCAGTCAATGGAAAGGCGTCATCAGCCACAATGCAGTATAGAGACAGTTGTAATAAAAGTTATAAAATAAAAATATGAAACCATCAGCATACCATTCATATTCCTTTCATCTTTCACTTCAAAATGTTTTTTATAGTAAAATATTCCTTCTAATAATGTCTATCTATCTGGTCTGAGGAAACCACGTGAAAAAAGCTTGACCAATGAGCGACTTATGATGACTTTTATAGTGTAAACACATCATTCCTCTATAGACGTAATGCACTGTAGAAGCAATTGGCACTGTACCAAGATGGCCGCCCTGTATACACACCGCTCTAGTGGGCGGCAGCAGCAGACGATGCTGCGTCTATGTATGTAGATGCCTATGAGTCGAGAACGGTCGGTGTTTTCACTCGTTGAAAGAAAGATCAAATAAAAATACGATGGATAACGACACGAATATGAAGCGACTGGCATTGTGAGTGGCACCACTGTCAGCCCTTGGACTTCTTGTTGTGGTCCTTGATCTCACAGCGGCAGCTCGGAGGGATTTTTTGTATTTTTGTCGAGCGGCGAGCAAGATATACGGAAGTAATTGTGATTATCTAGAATGATCATTAAAGTCATGTCAACAATATTGAATGTTAAGTGTTACAAAGTCATACTATAGTATGTTTATTACATACATATGACAAAGTATTTGTTATTGTATTTACCACTGTGTTGAATATGTTGTGTGGGAACCTGGCCAAGGGATGGCGCTGTGGGGTACGTTTGGTGTTTTTCAGTCGTATAAATAAAGGTGGTCCATCTGGTCCATCGACCAGATTCTTCAAGAGAGTGGCCCCGAACTTTCAAACTCATATTCCTTTCATACATCTTGATGGTGATTTAGTATCACTACTAGATAGATAGTAATATGTTCTTCAAAAATGTTCACCGTAAGACGATGTCCACAATGAGAGCAGATTATGGTAAAGCTGTGTGTATCTTCTTGTATTGTCAAATTGTTTAACACAATGTGAGCAGCTGCAAGGTTTTTCTACAGTGTGAATTAGTGTTAGTCCAGAGTATAAAATTTACCGCACTGAGTGCAGGAAAAGGTTATTCTCATGTGTTTCTTCAGATGCCCACACTGAGAGCAAGCAAAGGTTTTTCTTCCGTGTGAATTCTCATGTGTTTTCTCAATCTATCTGCACGTGGATAACATTTACCACACTGCGAGCAGATGTAAGGTTTTTCTCCAGTGTGAACTCTCATGTTTTCCTTTAAACTTCCTTTCTGAGCAAAATATTTACAACACTGAGAGCAAGCAAAAGATTTTTCTCCAGTGTGAATTCTTCTCATGTGTTTCTTAAGATCACCACTCCGAGTAAAATATTTACAAGACTGCAAGCAGACAAAAGGTTTTTCTCCAGTGTGAGTTCTCATGTGTTCTCTCAAACTTTCTGCAAGTGGATAACATTTACCACACTGCGAGCAGATGTAAGGTTTTTCTCCAGTGTGAATTCTCATGTGATTCCTTAAACTCCCTCCCTGAGCAAAATATTTACCACACTGAGAGCAGGTAAAAGGTTTTTCTCCAGTGTGAATTCTCATGTGTCTCTTTAGATTCTGATTTTGAGTAAAATATTTACCACACTGCGAGCAGATGTAAGGTTTTTCTCCAGTGTGAACTCTCATGTGTTCCTCTAAATTTCCTTTCTTAGCAAAATATTTACCACACTGAGAGCAAGCAAAGGGTTTTTCTCCAGTGTGCATTCTTCTGATGTGCTTCTTCATATTCCCATCCCGAATAAAATATTTACCACAGTGCAAGCAGACAAAAGGTTTGTCTCCAGTGTGAGTTTGCATGTGTTTTATCAGTCCCTGTTCAAGTGCAAAACAATTACCACATTGAGAGCAGATGAAAGTTTTTTTTTCTGTGTGACTTCTCATATGTTTCTTCAGAGACCCACTTAGAGAAAAAGATTTGCCACACGTAGTGCAGGTAAAAGGTTTTTCTCCATTGTGGATTCTAATGTGTCTCTTAAGATCACTACTCCGAGTAAAACATTTACCACACTGCAAGCAGACAAAGGGTTTTTCTCCAGTGTGAATTCTGATGTGTGTCTTCAGATGCCCACAATTGGTAAAACTTTTACCACACTCTGAGCAGACAAAAGGTTTTTCTCCAGTGTGAATTATCATGCAGCAGACTTTAGTGTGTTTTGTGAGTCCATGTTTTGAAGAGCATTTCCTCCCACATCCAGAGCAGATCAGTGATTTGTGATCATCATCTTTCTTCTCACTGACATGAACTTTTGGATTCTCCACAGAGTTTGAATCTGACTGAGTGTTACTGGTTTCTCTCCAGTCTTCACTGTCATCAGTGTCAGATTCAGAACACAGCCCCCTCTGGTGGTCAGGACGGAGAGGTGTATGCAAGGAGCTGGCTGGTTCTGGTCCTCCACAGTTGTCTCCATCATCTTCTGCCTTCATTTGTGGAGTCAGGTTGTTGGTGTCATCATCATATTCATTCTTCACATCAACAGGAGTGTGGAAGAACTGGGAGGGATTTTTTTCTTCTTCATCTTGTATATTTTCCACCTCTGGCACATGTCTGAAATTAACTTGTAAATCTTTTTACTTGAGTCATTGATCCAGTTAATTTTCAACTGTTCATATTTCGTTACAAAGTCACTATATATAAGATGGTAATATGGGAAACCACTTCTTGCTCTTCCCTTCTTCTTTTCCCATCTTGATTTAAGACCGATCCATATTGTTTTTCGACTGATAGCTGAAGCAATATTCCTACAAAAAGCGATGTTTAATTTTATTTGCAAATCCATTGCTCCGAGTCCCCCGTATCTACGGTCTTTATTGAGTAGTTTACGTGTCGTGACTTCTCTGGTGGTTCCCCAAATAAAATTTACTACCTGTTTATTTATGTTCTTCATCGTATGGGCTTTTGGAGGGAAGATATTTGCTAAGAATATTAATTTCGACAATACAAAGGTCTTTATGATTGAAATTCTTAGTTTGTAATTTGTGGTTTTATTGTCCCATTTTCCAAGTTCTTCTATGACCTCTTTTTCTTTTTTCTTCCAGTTCTCCTCGTAGCTACATACATTAGAAAACATGATTCCAAGAATACCAACTTCATTTTGGTCTTTTATATTAATCTTTGGTTTGTTATTTATTTCACCAAACCACACACTCTCGGTTTTGTTTTGGTTCAATTTAGCTCCAGAGGCTTTTCCATAATTACATAGATGTTCGTTTATAGTGTCCAACTCTGTTTGATTATTTACGACTACAACAATGTCATCTGCATACGCCATTATTACCACCCTCTCTCCATCAGTTGTGTCGGTTCCTTTTAACCTTAGGTCTTCTTTAATCCTTCTCAAGAGAGGGTTAATAGCGAGGACGTACAATGCTGCAGACAGAGGGCAGCCTTGTTTGACGCCTCTTTTTATGCAGAACTGTTCAGTTAAAGTGCCATTTACATTAACTTGCACAATGGAATCAGCATACAACAGTTGGATTTTATCAATAAAACTTTGTTTAAAACCATAACTCTTTAAAACATGCCACAAGTAATCTCTGGATACATAGTCAAAAGCTTTCCTTTGATCTAGTGTTAGAATGTAAAAGTTTTGTTTATTTTCCGTTATATTTCTGAGAGTTGCAAGATTGTCCCACATTAACCTCCCCTTTATTGCACAGGTTTGTTCTTGTGCAATCATTTTTCCCAAAATCGGGTTCAGTCGGTTCATTATGATATTTGCTAATATTTTGTAATCAATGTTGGTCATAGTTATTTGCCTCCAGTTGTTGAGGTCTTTGCAGTTTCCTTTTTTAAAAACAAGTGCCATCACACCTTTAAAAAAGGAGGGGTGGAGGATCCCTGATGTTATTCCTTCATTAAAAACTACAGTAAGTAACGGAGAAATTTCTTCAACACAAAAAACTCACAAGGAAGTCCATCCGGACCTGGAGCTTTCCCTCGATTTAACTGCAAAATGGCTTCTTTTACTTCATGTATAGCGATTTCAGAGTTGTTGTATTGAAGGTTTGGTATTTCTTTGTCATTTATAAAATATTTCATTTGTGCTTCTGATATTTCGATTTCTTTATACATTTCTTCACAAAGTGCTTTGATCGTTTCCCTTTTTAATTTTTCTTCTGTGATCTGTTCACCATTTTCATTATTTATAGTTGAAATGTATTTATTACTTAGATTAGTTCTGTACTTTTTAATTAATTGGTTTATATTGCACACGTCTTTATCTTTTATCCCGGCCTGTATTCGTAAATGTTGTGACACATCATTCATTTTGGTCAATTACGATTTAATGTCCTTCATCATTTCTTCTTCCATCGTTATATTGAGTTTTGTTTTCTTAGTTATGTACGCCATCATGAGTTCTTTGTACCTTTGGTTTTTTTGTTTATTCCAAACTTTACATTTGTATTTGAAGAACCTTTTTAATCTTTCCTTCATATACTCCCAGAGTTCTCGCTTAGAGTGAAAAAATACCTCTAGGTTCTTGATTAGATGCATTTCAGCGATTAGTTCCTCTATGACGTCTTTTTCTTGTAGTACATCAATATTTAACTTCCAATAACCTCTTTGTTCGCAGTCTCCTAGAAGTAATCCCTTCTCGACTGTTAAATGATCGGAATTGATCAAAAGTTTTGTTTTATAATACACCGGTTTTACACTTTTTGATACATATACTCGGTCTATCCGTGTCTTGACCTTCACGTCAAAGCGGGTAAAATCTATTTTGTGCGGGTACAAAACTCTAAAAACATCTCTCATGTCACAACTTTCACTCAACTCCTTCAGTGCTTTCCCCTCTCTCGGCAGTTTCAGGGTTTTCACAGGTACTCGTCTTTTTCGTCTGTGTATGCGTTGAAATCACCACACAATACAGTATTATACCCGGCAGTCAACAATTCTTCTACTTTTTAAAAAATCCTTACTTTGGTGGCAGCGTCTGGAGGAGTGTATACATTTATGACTCTTAATTTAGTGCCCATATAAAAACAATCAACTAATAGAATTCGTCCTGGGATTATTTCCCTTGTTTTAAAAATATCAATTTTGTTCTTAAAAAATATTGCAACACCGTCAGCCTTATCACAACCTATGGAGATCGCGGATGATCCTTTTGTCCAGAGTTATTGTATTTACCACTGCGTGGAATATGTTGTGTGGGAACTTGGCAAAGGGATGGGTCTGTGGGGTATGTTTGATGTTTGGTGTTTTTCACATAAATAAAGTGCGAGAGTAATCACAGTCAGTTTGTCTCTCAGAAAAGAAAATGATGGTGTGGTGTGTTTTGTCTGTCTCCAGAGAAGCTCAAGGTAAGGAATAACTCTATTATCCTGGTTCGTCTCACTGAAGCTGCTGTGGCGCAAGATGCTAATAACGTGATTCTGTGATATGAAGGAATGTGGATGTGGGCAAATTACATAAATGTCCAACGAGTGCATTGTTTTCTCATTACTTATTGTGGAGTGAACAAACTCAGTCCTACACGTCTCTATTGAGTTTTGCGCATTCGTTTGATCCAAGGAAGAGTGAAACTTAAAATTAAAACAGTGAATTTATTTAAGGTAAAAGTGATATAGAAAAAATACCATTAGTCAAATTACAAAAATCAACACACAAAGTTTACCAAAAATGCAGAAATACCAAAGTTTGAGCGTTCGGTCCACTCTCTGCATTGACCAGATTCTTCAAGAGGGTGGCCCCCGAACCTTCAAACTCAACTTCCTTTCATACATCTTGATGGCCCCCCTTTCTCAGGTGATTTAGTATCACTTCTGGATCGATAGATAGATCTATCGATTTAGTATCACTACTAGATAGATAGATCTATCTAGTAGTGATACTCACCTAAGGAAGGGGGGCCATCAACTATGGTCGAAATAGAAGGGGGTACCTCGCTCTATCTGGCTCTAGAAGTAATTAATCCCAGGTTGTTTTTCTCAATTTGATACTTATCAATGGCCTTCACTTTCACTCTGTCAAGCTCTCTTTGGTGGGAGTTCTATCAGCATCGATGAAACTGAAAACTTCACAATTAGTGGCTGAGTAAAGGAAGTCTCTTTGTATGGTCATACAAAATATGTATATACATATACATCTAGCACAAAGTACAGGCTGACCAAACATTGGAGCGTCACGTTGTATGAGGAAGCAGAAATGTTGTTGGGTCACACACAGTTCAAACAGGCCAAAACTTGTTTAAAATTCCAATATAAAAGTAATATAATTTGCATTAGCTTGTGGGTAAATATGAGGAATCCTTCAGTTTTTCTTGTATACAAAATGTAATGTGTTCCTAGTAAAAGGGTAAAACTTGTAAACATAAATGGAGCATCTGTAAGGTTCTTCTCTCATTTGATAATATGTTCCTCAAAAATTGTCCCCATAAGACGATGTCCACACTGAGAGCAGATTATGGTAAAGCTGTATGTATCTTCTTGTATTATCAAATTGTTTAACACAAGGTTTTTTTTACAGTGTAAATTAGTGTTTCTCCAGAGTATAAAATTTACCGCAACTGAGCGCAGGAAAAGGTTATTCTCTAATGTGAATTCTCAAATGTTTTTTCAAACTCTTTACATGTGCATAACAATTATCACACTTTAAGCAGCTGAAAGGTTTTTCTCCAGTGTGGGTTCTCATGTGTTTTCTCAAACTATTTGTATGTGGATAACATTTACCACACTGCGAGCAGATGTAAGGTTTTTCTCCAGTGTGAACTCTTATGTGTTCCTTTAATCCACCTTTCTGAGCAAAATATTTACCACACTGAGAGCAAGCAAAAGGTTTTTATCCAGTGTGAGTTCTCATGTTTTCTCTCAAACTTTCTGCACATCGATAACATTTACCACACTGTCAAACAAGTCAGTGATGAATTTGTACATAATTTCTCACTGCTGACAATCCTCTACTAGATTTTTTCCCCCCAGAATACCTTGCAAGAGAGACATCCAGGTATCATCCTTCAAAGGTGACTGAGCCCTGTTTAATAAAAGGTAGCAGCCATGTTTAAAAAAAAAAATTGCATCATTTTTTTTAAATCACAGATTTTATTAACATATGTGATAACTTTCCACTGATACTAATATACTTAAGTCAAATGTGATACTTTACTACTTCTATTTTATTCTTCTTTTATTTTAATTTTTAAAGTATTGTTATTTTACATACGCTTTTCCACGCCTCTTGCGCCATGATATCATGATCCATGGACCCGGACCTCGTTGTGAGTTGGTACACGTCAGGTTGCTGGGCAGATTAGGGTGTTGTAGCAGTCTCCCCAGACATGAACCTTTGACCCAGACATGGACAGTCAATGGCTGGTGTGTTACCTGCTGGAGGAGACTCAGAAGAGGTTGGAGCAGCAGAGGAGGGAGTGCAGAACCGAGTTCAAGGCTCGAAACAACAGTATGGTGAGTAAAACATGAAGATCTCACTTGTGTACTCGCACAAAAACGAGACGCTGATTTGAAAACGATTCGGCCGATAGATGTTAACTGGACAGTCATTAACCCACAACGCATTACCAACGACAACTGGAACCTTTTCTCTGCAGGCCAGTTAGTCATACACTTATATATCCCAAGACAATACGTTTATGAGAAAGAGTTTTAAATCTGTTAATAATCATGATGTATCTCAGCACAGTGATTTATTATTATTCTTTTTCTAATCAATCAGTACATGCTTTTTGTTTTCTTTTGGCACAATGTGCACACAAAGATGTTTTTGTAAGGCAGTAAGGAAGCAGCCACTCATCAGGGGATGACAACTAGAATGTTGTGGTGGTTTCAAATGGATAAGATAGATAGATAGAAGCCATGACATGCAGCGAGACATATAAAAAAGTCAATTTACTAAGACAAAGGTTTATATTTGTGTTTCTAGGTGTACTACTGCCGCTCAGTGTCACTCGCCTACATCGAACACGAGTGCCTGCGCAGGTTCAAAAATGAACAAATGTGGTGAATATTTGCAAAATGAACAGACTCTCATTTTGGGAACAGTAAGTTTCCAAAAAGAACAGTAAGTTTCCAAAATGGGTGATTAGGAATCGAAAAAAAGGTTGAATGATCAGACTAGGTCTGGTGGTTCAGGATAATGCCATGATCCTGAATAGACAGCGGGTCCATTAATTCTGGACCCTGAAGTAGTTTCTCCTGCTGCACATTGTCAACAACACTATCTGAATGTTCAATACTGAAGTTGAATTTAATTTAAAGGGTTTGACATGTATATATTGTACCACGATTACTCTCTTAGTTCAGTAAAAGAGAAAGTACGAACATAATCTTTTTGATTATTGGCTAGAACATTGTTTAAAAATCATGACAGACGACAGAAGGTGGCGCCCTGAGTTAAAAAAGATGGTGTGAGGTTTTGAGAACTAGTTGTTCAAAGCAATAGATTTTGAAGCAAATAGTGACATCTAGTGGACTCTGAGGATAACGATACTGTTTCATGAAGCTTCATCGACCCATCACTAGTTGCATATGACATTACCAAAATTCTTTTGATCTATTGAAACTCGTTAATTAAAAAAGTTCATCACACCTTCGACAATCTCTGGTCATGTCCATCTAATTTTGTTACTGTTTTTTAGGGAGATTAGGTAGATGGTTCCATGCTGATGAAGCTTCATGAAACAGTGTCGTATTTGTAAGAGATCAGTAGGTGGCGCCCTCAGTTGAAAAAGGGTTGTGAGGTTCCCAAGAATATCTGTTTAACAGAATTCGACTATAAGGCTCCCAGAGAGTGATATCTAGTGGACTAAGGCTTCATGAAGCCCAACACGAATGCAGTTAAGTTGATTAATAAAAGTATCTCTGATAAGCATCTTCTTTTTTTTCAGCTGAAGGACGACTCGGTAGCTCTGGTGGATAGTATTGCTCCGCCGGATTTCATCCTCAACTTCGCGATAGGCAAAGCTGATGGACAGGTGAGACCAGTGCAGTGACCGCAACACACACTGCCTGGCGTTATAATGATGATGAACGCTCTATCTATCTCTATTTCAGCTCTAAAAGAACATCTGGTCCACTGGTTTCGAAAAGCGCTATATAAATAAATATTACTTACCTACTTACTTACAATGATGCCCCTCACGTGCTCGAGTGCGCCACCTGGTGGAAAGAGTTCTGCTCTGACACAGCGTCATTGGCGCCAAACTATAGACGATTCTCTCAGATAGTGTCTAAGTCATCAATTATTTGGTTATTTTTTCATCAAACAATCAATTTTGCGTTCTTTCATGTGACCAACAGCTCAAACTTTAGCTGCCATAGAAACACTGTATTTTTCCCTCTGTAAGGCACACTTCAAATGATGATGGTACCTATTATAAAACTAATTTTCTTCTCACCCTCATGTCGACTAAGGGTTAGGATTTTTTTTGAGCGTGCAGCAGAGTGATTTTGCTCAAAAAAAAAATGTTTTGAGTGTACAACAAGCAAGAGATACTCGCTCAAAACGGTGGCAGTAATCTTACTCCACAGACGTCCGCCATGTGACGTGTGTCGTTAATCTCAGAGTAATCTGTTCCTTTTAAGAGTTATATGTATAAAGTATTGTTCATTTGAAAGTAGCTACTGTTGTCTTCATCTTTATGACACAGTCGTAAACATCCAAATATCTCAATACTGCTCGTATGTAACGTCCCTTTTGTATTGAGGTGATCACGATAATTACTCTGAGTACGTTCTGTCTTTATTGTTATTTGTTTAATTTCTGCTAAAAACAAGCTTGAAATATAGATTCATTACATTTTTTTATGGAACAATTCTTCTTATTGAGGCTTCAAAATACAGGGACAGGAGGCTCCGAGATATTATTCCACCAGGCTCCATAGCCAGAAGCCTTTAAATACTATAGTACATACGCCTTTTTAATCCAGGGCACTCTTTAGTCTGAAAAATACAGTAATGATCCGACTGTTAAGAATATTGTCAACGTCAAACTATCGTATCTGTCCAACACATCTTGTACAGCTGATGGAAAAAGTTTTAAATGGTGCTGATGAAGCGAGATCAGAGAGATCAGCAGGTGGTTAACAAGTGACGAGCAGTTCCATAGAATATCTGTTCAAAGCAATATAGTATAGAACAGGGAGTGATGTCTAGGTGACTCTGAAAATAAGGCTTCATGAAGTTTAATCGCATTTTTTATACAATATTTAAAAGACTTAAACAAAACGTATTTAGTGATTTGTCCTTCACATACATTTACTAAAACCTCTGGAGGTCCAGGGGTCAAGCTGTGTTTTGGACCACTCTTGCAAGCTAAAACCTCAGTGCATTATCACTTGTGAAAACATTATCGATATGTTGACCATGCATCTGTACCAACTATTAATTATATTATTAATAAAGTATTTTGACCAATAAACCTGCCTGGTGTTTGTTGTTTAAATGAAGTTCAAATCCTGGTTTAAATTCTGTGTTGTTCTCTTCTTGAGACCTAGAAACGAACTTTTGCTTATTTAAGATTAGAATCAAGGGTCAGATCAAATTGTTTTGCTATTATTTCATCATTAAGAGAAAATCCAACTACGTTCTTATATTTTATTGAAAATCAAATGAATCGCAGTCCAGTTTACCGATGATATTTTATGATTAACGATAGATAATATATGTGCGTATTTCCACATGCTTTTATTTTGAAACGGTCCGTCCGCGTCATCTCCAGCTCGGTGTTGAAGTCGCTCACAAGTTCGAAACCACCTCAGGTAACTCGGTTCTGCGTCGACGGACTTTTTCTTTCTTCCTTCTCCCTCTTACTACATCAACATTTCCAACAAGTTTCGAAAAGTTTTTCGACTGTCAACGTCATTGAAACCAAGAAAGAGGTTTGTTTGACCGTTTTCTTTAATTTCGTGTAAATAATAAAATGGTTCCTTGTCGACACTGAAGGATTAATATTGTAAATATTTTAAATGTTTTTGGATAATTTTACCCGAGTATTTTTGTAAGTAATATGTATGTAAGCCCGTGTCTGTATATAATATGTATTTAGTTTAGTTTTAATTGTTAAAAATGAACCTTAACTTGAATTTATCAGGGGAAAACGCATGTACAGTTATTCCATATATATATATATATATATATTAAAATAATACACATTATAGACAGGACACTTTTGACGATATATATTTGATAATACACGATTTGGTGCTTCAGTGTCGAAGACAAATCTGCTAGCTTTAGATTCACCACGTGCTCTCCTTGCTAGCATGTAAGCTACCTGACATGTACATTTGAGCGACTAATTTAACATTTTAGTTGAACTAGAAGGATTTTTTATTTACATTAATGTAATAAACATACATGAATACAGGTGTAACAGAGATGATTATTATTCCTTCCTGGACTATTATTACTATAATGCTTGACTTTGACCCAAATACCTTTCACACCAAAGAGTATCATCATAGTTTCAGCTCTGTATTCACTTGATTCATAAATGTTCACAACAATACTGGTAATAGTGAGTAGGAAAACGCCCAAACTAAGTTGAGAGCAGCAGATTTTGATCATAAAATTGGTCTCACCTGTGTGGTTTTTTTCATTGCAGAAATATAACTGCCATGTGCATCGAGGCTACGATCACCTAAGGAGACGCATGATTTCGGAAAGACAAGACCAAGACAAGACGGCATCGAACTTCCAGGTGAAACAAGTGTATACCGAATTTTTCTGACCATCAGCCGCACTAACAATCCTTTCATTTTATTCTGAATCGACCGTGCATCTCATAATCCTGTGCACCTTGTGTATTAATTCACCTCAATCTGATTGTGTGTGATTCACGCTGCTCAAAAATCGGTCCAAATGTCAAAAGTATGGCTTTGGTAACCTAACGTAGCCACACCACAAGTCTCCGAAGTAGGGTGGTCCCGAAATACCTATGAATATTATACATTCCAAATTTGCTGATGACCAGAGACAAAAATATTTTTTGTGTGTAAATCAATAATGATTATATGTTCAGTTTCAGGCAGTGCTGATGAGCAGCCTTTAGTTATAAAAACTTCAGGGTTCTCGCCAGGATGTTTGCAGAGCCTAGGCCGACCTGATGATGTTGCAGCTGTACGGCGGGCGTTCAGGGGGCTCTGGGGGTTTGGATAAGGAAAACGATGCAATATTCCCCTGAGAAAAATATCACTACTAACGCTGAGTTTCGCAGGAGTTGCATAGGTTTCCCGGGAAACTGAGCGACATAAGACAGGAGCCTGCGGCGCGTCGAGATATCGCATTCATTTCCGTGAAGATTATCGTTACGCCCCCTGTTGGCTCTCGTTAGCAGGCCGTAGCATAGTGTAGCGAGTCCAGTGAGTGGCGGTTTATTCACACAAAAACAAGGAGATAAATAGTTTGTGAGATTCATTTAACACAAACGTGCAACACAGGAAACATAGAGGACCACTTAGTGGCACCAAATAAGTAAGTAAGTAATATTTTTACGGTCGGTGAGTGTGTGTTTGTGTGTGTTTGTAGGTGTGTGTGTGTGTACGTTTGTGTTTGTGCGTGTAAGTATGTAAGTAATTTTTATTTATAGAGCGCTTTTCCAGCTTAATTAACCAAAAGTGAAATAAAATAAAATAAAAAGCACAGATCACAAAAAACAAAACAAAAACCCTTCCCCCGATAGCAAGCACAAAAAGCACCCTAGTGTCTAGTGTTTCTAGAAAGCATGTGTCTGCACAGGGCATCTGTCCTTGTGTGCAAAAACAGACATGTTAGAAAGAAACTCAAACATATTAGAGGCACTAGTAACAGACAGAAACAACGAATCAATTACATAGATTCACCAAATACCAGCTATACCTCCAAACGAGAGAGAGAGAGAGAGAGAGAGAGATAATGAAAATCAGGTGTGCCACCTCGAACCTGTGGAGAAGACGGGCAAAACAGAAACAACAAACAAACTCCACACAAAACAAAAAGGCCCACCCTCTAGAAAGAACAATAACAAATAAACAAACCCAACACGCAACAATTGTGTAGGAATCTTGTCAACTGCAAGACCATATCCTTCTGCAGGCACACATAACAGTTTATAAATGAACTTAGCTCATTAGCATATGGCAAAGACTGACAGATTTACACTCGTTAGAAAGTTCCGCGATCTTATAAAGGCACTGAAAACACCTGAGACCAGATGAAAAGTTCTTATGTTGCTTTAGCAAAGGGGGTTGAAAGAGATTGGAACACTCGCATTTGAGTAGCGCGCATAAATTAACATTACCTCCGTGTATATACTGAGCTAAGTCAGCACGCCGGTGTAGGTACAATTTCGGTCCCCCCTATAATATCGTCCCCCACTTCCTTTCTGATGACGTCACACGCTTTATATGCGAACGTCTCTTTTAAATATTTTTTATGGGTTAAAGAAACGTCAACAGAACGTTAACATGATTCTTATTACCTTACAGAGAACATTTATATTGACAAGAAGACGATCTTCGTCAACCTAATGACACCAACGCAAGTGCCCGCACTACATGTGACGAAGCCGCTGATTGGCTGAAGCTGTTTTACTAATAATACTTTACAATGCAATACAAACATTCGAGTTCCGAAATAATTTACTTATGTATATTTAATTATTGATTTAAATCTGGGGAAAAAAAAGAAAACTAAACGATGTTTATGATCCGAACTACAGAAAGGTAGAATGAGTTATAGAAAGAGGAATATTCTAACATTTTTTTTATTTGAAAAGCATGTTTCTTAGTTGTTGTTGTACACTCAAATATATATATATATATATATATATATATATGATGTGTGTGTGTATATATATATATATATATATATATGTGTATATATATATATGATGTGTATATATATATATATATATATATATACACATCATGCTCTTGTTAACACCTATTGAACCCAACAAGAAAGTAAAATGACAACTGCGATATATATTTTCAGTTATTTATTTCACTTACAACAAATAATGCAAAAACATTTTTAAATAATGCACTCGGGTTTGACATAATGTCATTTTAGCATTACAGCTATACATTAACATCTTTTGCTTCTACTGCTAGTAATTATTAATTTATAACAAATATTTATTATGACAAATATTCACGAACTTAAATAAAAGGCTTTGAATAAATAAGCTCCTGGCATACATGTTAAAGTAATGACAATTACACGAAGATGATTATAAATGACTGGATAATATGTAAAAGTAAAATGAGTAATGAGATTTCAGGAACTGGCGAGTTCCGAGGGCAAATGAACCACTAAATACTTTGAGCACTGCATTTAAAAAATTAAATAAACTTACCTAAAAAAGTTGTGTATTTTGCTACATTTTTTCCCAACAGCCTGTAGTTCCTCGTTTTTCCTTTTTTTCACCCTTTGCTCTGCATTTTTAAAGTTCACTGCCTGACCACAATGCACGTTCTTCGAGACGATGATGTAACGAGTGCATCACTCGGAACTGCTCGGTTTTTTCCGTCGTCCCCAGATTTCAGAGAAACTTTATAAAGTAATACATTCAAAACACGGATGTAGGGGCTTACTGCATCTTGGAGAGGAGACTTCATTTGAAACATAGTCAGGAGAGTTGGGTTTCACACAAGTGATCTGTCAGGTGTTCAAAGTCGAGAGACCCAGATGCGGAAGTAATACAGAGTTCCAGGTAGAAAATACAAAACGGTTTAATCACAAAAGGTATAAATACAAAACGTGCCCCAGAACGGGTGTCAAGCAACAAAAACGTATCCACAAAAATGAGAACAGGTTCACAAGAAACTCAGGACCCAGGCAGGGGGGCAGCTGGCTAGAAGAGGATCAAGAAAAAACTCACATTAGAACTAAAATATGCTGACAACGTCAGAACAGGAACAGTCCAAAAGCACAGTAGATTTGTCCAGGGACAAACGGGGGAGCCAAACCTAAGTCAGGAGACGAAATACTACTGGTGGATTCTTCCGCGACGAGATGCTCCTTAAGAATGGGAAGAACCCGCCAAGAAATCAGCCGAAGATCGTGCACACCTGCCTGTGCCTTTCACAGAAAGTAAACAAAAACAAAGGCATGACATGGTCAACATGACATGATCTTTAAATAAAGTTCTGTTATAACTTTGTGGTTTTTATTCTGCGAGACTATTTAATGGAAATTTTTAAGCTTACTTGGAAACTAATTTAATTCATGTGTTATTGTACCTTTAGACCTCAAATTATATTATTATTACTGATATTCAGGTTGTTGTTTCATCAGAAACGTCCACTCTTTGTAAAATAACTACTTACTGCCTCTGCTGGAGATGAGATGAGACTACTGCTGACCAGGTAGGAACACAACCTTTCTCAATGCTCTGATGTTTAAAAATGAAACTCGTGTTAGAGTTAAAGCCAGCTTGTAATGCAACCAATACAAGGTCCTTTTTATGGATTAAGAAGTATCAAGCATATCAGTGTTGTTTTCGTCAGCGATGACGAAATCATTTAGTTTTAGTTTTTCATGACAATAATGAGACGAGATGAACATGGTTCTTTAATGACTAAAACATGCTTAGATGAGAATGGACCAAAATGTTAGTGGTGGTCTGTCAGACAAATGCATGACATTTCTGCCTAATGTGTGTGTCAAACCTAAAAAGTATCTGCTGCTGCGTTCTATCATTGTTTGGTCATGCCCACCACCTGGCATGCAGCGCACAACATGCTCAACACGGCACACTGTTGTCACTCTTCACAGACAATGAATGATGATTACTAAGGTAAGTTACAAGTGCTGTTAACATATTGTATAGCCTACATATCATTTACTCGACAATCTGCTTGTGATACATTTCATAGTGAGCTAATAAATTAGTAAGTTTTCCACATACTCCTGGCGCAAATGGGCTGCTAACTTCAGACTAAAGTTAGCTTTTGTTACGCTAATGACAATTTATTATATGTGTGTGTTACTTGAGCAGCATGTTTAGCCATGTTTACGCTCAGTATGTACCTGTGCATTAAGTGTGCCTACAATAAAGTTGTGACACACACACAACAGTACAGATACATTATAATTTGGTCACAGCTCAGAATGAAAGATCAGAAAGCTTTGGTACAGGGTCAGTTGATAAGCTATGTATTTTGACTATTTCTCATAGTATTTTGAGTATTTTTTATCATATACCTGCATTTGTTTGTTATGTATTCACCTGTAAACCCTTATAGGAGCTTTTATTTTGTATACAGAAATAGAGTTATTCTATCCTTCCTTTGTTTTTTCCTTAACCAGATCCCGGAGACCAGAACTCTCAAAGAGAAACCTGGTGGTCCACAGAGCATCAGGGCATAGTCATCTATCCCTGCAGCCTTCGCCGCAACATCCAAATATAAGTCCCTGGAACAACCTTACCCTATTTAAAGGGTGGTTTATTTTGTTCCAAAACCTTAAGAACATGTTTGTTTCATACTTTCATGGATGTGTACGTCTGGTATAACTTAGAACATACCTCACTGTACCACAATAATAATTGATTATTTTCATTACATTGTTTGGACAATTGTGTGTTTTACAAATAATATATTTTTATTTCTGTTATTCAGGTTTTTTTTAATTAGAAATGTCCACTCAGTCCAGTGACGACAAGGAATCTGACATCACACCTGGTATGTGGTTGGATGACCACTTTATAAAAGAACAACTTACTGCCTCTGCTGGAGATGAGATGAGACTACTTCTGACCAGGTAGGAACACATTCTTTCTCAATGCTCTGATGTTTAAAAATGAAACTTGTGTTAAAATTAAAGATAGGTTGAGTCAGTTTCAGAGCTTTACACACAGTAGTTTTTTGTTTACAATTCCAAAGAAAACAAGACTTTTGTCTGACAAGATATTACTTACTTACTTACTAATGAAAACTGACAATAGAAATAAAGCCTCTGTCAACAAAGCAATGACAGTTACAATTTTCTGTAATAATTTTCCCCACCCCCAATAGTCCATGTGTTGTCTGGGGACGGCACATGGACTGTTGGGAATGGGGCTTGGGGTTTGCTAGTTGTTCTGGATGGCCCTCTGGCCTGGGTGGCCTTCCACCTTGTCCATGATGGGGGCTGTGGGTGGGCTCTTCTTGGGATGGATGCCCACTGCAGTTGTGGCTGTGACTCTCTGCGTGTGCCCTTTGTGGCATGTGCTGGGTTGGGGGCGTTTGCGTCCCTGGCTGCTGGGTGGTGCATGGCTGGGGTGGTTGGTCTTTCGGGGGCTACACAGGAAGTGGGGCCGCAAAATTGGCAGGTACATGGCGGGAGGAAGGCGCAAGCGATGGGCGGACCCTTGGTACCGAAGAGACCATGGACTGCCCATGTAATGCTGCTGTCCCCCATGGTGCCGCATAGTAACCTGGGAAAATGGACTGGCCAGTGTGATGGGCGGACCTTGATACCACAGAGACCGTGGGCCGCTCATGTAATGCTGCTGTTCCCCCTGGTGCCGCATAGTTAGCTAGGAAAAAAGCTGGCGGGTGTGATGGGCGGACCTTGGTACCACAGAGACCGTGGGCCACCCATGGAATGCTGCTGTCCCCCCTGGTGCCACATAGTAAGCTGGGAAAATGGGCTGGCGGGTGTGATGGGCGGACCTTGGTACCACAGAGGCCGTGGCCCGCCCATGTAATGCTGCTGTCCTCCCTGGTGCCACATAATAAGCTGGGAAAATGGGCTGGCGATGTGATGGGCGGACCTTGGTACCACAGAGACCGTGGGCCGCCCATGGAATGCTGCTGGTCCGCTTGGTGCTGATGACGAGGGGGAAGGCTGTGGCTGTCAGAAGCTTTATGGTTTCCCTGCCCTCATGACCATGGCCTCCCTGTGAACCGGGAGACACTCACAGGAAGACTTGAACTGGTACCTGGCCGTGCTGCTCCCCGGCTCCTGGTGGTACACAACCGAAATTCTGGCCGTGTTATTGCGGGGCATGCGCAGACCGCGCCGCTACTGCTGTGGTGGCTTTCTGTCCCTCTGGCCTGTCTTCCTATGGTTCTCTTTTGTGGGCGGGGTGGTGGCCTGGTTGCTGGGGGGTCTTCTGGGGCACGGGCTTGCCCTGATGTACTGTCCTCAGACTGGATAGCTGGCTTTCCCTCGCTGGTTGGCCCTCCGGCCCCTCGTCCCCGGCGCCTTCTCCTGGTGCCTCCCCTCTTCCTCCGCCGTGTCCTTCTTTATAAAAGAACTACTTACTGCCTCTGCTGGAGATGAGATGAGACTACTGCTGACCAGGTAGGAACACAACCTTTCTCAATGCTCTGATGTTTAAAAATGAAACTCGTGTTAGAATTAAAGTCAGGTTGTAGTGCAACCAATGCAAGGTCCTTTTTAAGGATTAAGAATTATCGAGCATATCAGTGTTGTTTTCGTTGACGCCACTTTTTTTCAGGACCATAACGAGACAGTGACGAGATGAATATGGTTCTTTAATGACTAAAACATGCTTAGATGAGAATGGACCAAAATGTTAGTGGTGGTCTGTCAGACAAATGCATGACATTTCTGCTTAATGTGTGTGTCAAACCTAAAAAGTATCTGCTGCTGCGTTCTATCATTGTTTGGTCATGCCCACCACCTGGCATGCAGCGCACAACATGCTCAACACGGCACACTGTTGTCACTCTTCACAGACAATGAATGATGATTACGAAGGTAAGTTACAAGTGCTGTTAACATATTGTATAGCCTACATATCATTTACTCGACAATCTGCTCGTGATACATTTCATAGTGAGCTAATAAATTAGTAAGTTTTCAACATACTCCTGGTGCTAATGGGCTGCTAATCAGACTAAAGTTAGCTTTTGTTATGCTAATGCAAATTTATTATATGTGTGTGTTACTTTAGCAGCATGTTTAGCCATGTTTACACTCAGTATGTACCTGTGCGCTTACAATAAAGTTTGGGACACACAACAGTACAGATACATTATAATTTGGTCACAGCAAAGAATAAAAGATCAGAAAGCTTTGGTACAGGGTCAGTTGATAAGCTATGTATTTTGACTATTTCTCATAGTATTTTTTTTATTTTTTATCATATACCTGCATTTGTTTGTTTGTAAACCCTTACGGGAGTTTTTATGTTGTATACAGAAATAGAGTTATTCTATCTTTCCTTTGTTTTTTCCCCAACCAGATCGCAGAGACCAGAACTCTCAAAGAGAAACCTGGTGGTCCAAAGAACATCAGGGCATAGTCATCTATCCCTGCAGCCTTCGCCACAGCATCCAATTATAAGTCAGAGTCCCTGGAACAACATTACAGTATTTATAAGGTGGTTTATTTTGTTAAAAAAACTCAAAAACATGTTTATTTAATACTTTCATGTATGTATAACTTTGAGCATGTGTGCTTCAGCAACTTCTCAGAAATAAAGCCACAATTGTAGAAGTAGAATGTTTTTTTGTGTGACTAAAGCCCTTGAGTTTTCATCTAGTAAAACTGGACTAAAATGATCACATTATTTGTAAAGCGCCTTTCACAGACCAGGGTTTTACACCCTGCATTTTTGCTGCTTCTATTTTTCTAAGTAAGTAAGTAGGTAAAGGGTATTTTAAAGCGCCTTTCTAAACCAGGTTCACAGTGCTAAGGGACCAAAACCTCTGGTTTTCTCATGCCACCTTTGTGCCAGGCATGCATCACAATCTCTCACTTGATTTTCTGGAACTCCTGTGTTGTTATCAGTATTATCTTGAGCTTTAAAGTATATATTTTAATGAGTATTGTTTTGATTTTTTAAGCGCTTTGTGACCCTGGTCTGGAAAAGCGCTACATGAATACAAATTACTTACTTACTTACACAAACAGTCCCTGCTGATCTGATGCATAAAACAGTCAGAACACACATCTTGCCCATTCCTCGTTTTTAAGAAACAATGTCAGTTACAATTTTCTGGCACTTGGGGGAGCCAAAAACTATCCTTGCAAATCAGTATTGCAGTCTAAATGAGTTCATTAGTACATTCAAGCGTCTGTGAAAGAAATGATTGCGTTCCACATGTTTGGTTTTTTTTTTTTTTTTGCTCCATCCTGGCTCTGTGCTCTTGCTGCGGTTCGTTGTTATCACTCTGGTAATGCGTTTTAATATTTAAATGCTTGGGTGATTGGACACTTCTGTTTCTTTCTATTAAGCTGAATTCCCTTCGTACATTTTCTCGTTTTAAAAACAAATGGAAATGCATTTCCAAGGAGACAAAGCAATGGCAGTTACTGTTTTTGACACTGGGGGAGCCAGAACCATTCTTTTCAACGCTAACTCCAACATATACCTGCTTTGAGGATTTTCTCATACATTCAAGCTCCTGTGTCTGAAATCGATTTCATGCAAAGTTTTTTGTTATCTTTTACTTTGAAGTTATGTGGTCATTGCTGAAACTCTGGTAATTCGCACGGGATAAGTATAACCTGGGGACCTCGGTGTTTTGTAAATCCCCCCCCACCCACTCTGCGTGCATTCACACGGGATAAGCGATGTCTGTAAAATAGTCATTTTTAATGACATTACCTAGAGATACAGATGCATAAAGATGCGCAATTACTGAAAGAGAAAGTTGGTGTAACCAAGCGTTCTTCGTTTAGAGAAGATAAAGTGGACAACTGTTTATTTTCCTTCGTTTCTCAACTTGTGCAGACGCTCAACAGCGAGAGTGCTGCCCTGCACTTAAATGTGCCCCAACATTATTCTTACAGAAGAGACACAGTCTGTTACAGTAGTGTAACCGAGTGTAATCGTAGTGTGTCGGAAACAACGAGGCTGGAATTTAAGTTTTTTATCTGTGCGGCGCGCACTTCTTTTTTTACTTTCGTCATGTAGAACACACCCCCAAAAACAACGAACTCGATCTACTTCCCTTCCAACCCCTTCAAAATAAAACAGCGGAAGTAAATATTAACAACAGAATTACAAACACATACATGCAGATTCGCACGGGATTAGTATCATCACCCGACGTCTGTGTTTGGTGAATAACAGTAGGTAATTCGCGGGGGAATTATTACATTACAAATCAAAGACATGACAGATTCAAACTCATTCTCCGTAATTATCACTAATTACCAGAGGTCCCCAGGTAATACTTGTGTGAATAGGGCTTAAGTTGAATTTGTAAAGCGCCTTTCACAGACCAGGTTTCAGGATGCTGGGGGTAGATTCAAGGCATGTGTGTCACTCAAAGCTCAAATATCCATCAAGCATTGGTGGTTCAGTGGTAGAATTCTCGCCTGCCACGCGGGAGGCCCGGGTTCGATTCCCGGCCAATGCATCACTCTTTTTATGATTTAAAAGTGTCGAGAATACTTTGTATTCTGACCTACATTTTGACACCCTGGACTTGTTCTGGTTCTGGTTCTTAGGCCCCCAAACCTCTGGCTGCCTGCCAACAAAAAGCCTCCATTTTAGGCATGCATCACAATCTCTCACTGAATGGGGGGGCCAAGACACAAACACAGTCTCTGCTGATCTGACGCATACAAGGACACGTCACAAACCAGACACACATGCTGGGGCCATCAAATTCCAAGACAACACACTGGCAATTAATCCTGACTAGCAGTGCAATACAACCTTTCATTAATGATGAGAGTGAAATACTGACATTTTGATGGATGTTAAGCTTCATATAAGACCAACCCTACTGACCCCTGCTGGGTGAGTGGTGAGCTGTGATCTAATTATCTATGGCCCCCGGGGTGATATTTGATTAGTATTAGAACCGGCCTGCAGGCCACAGCTGCCTGCTAGTGTGAAGTCATTAAGTAAGTTTTATGATAAAGGCAAATTAAGCATACCTTAAAATAAAGGGAGAAGGTTTATTATTTAGTCTAATTGCACTTGTAAACAAACATAACATATTCACTGCAAATACTAAAAACTACTGTAAAGATGTGCTAAAAGTGTGATGTAAACATTTATATTTATGGGTCAATAATAATTCATACAAAGTAAAGAAGTGAAAACACTAGTTACTCTTTTTCTTACTGCATATTTTTTGCACATCTTCTTTTGTGTTTAAGCGCATTTCCTGTCATACACAATAATATATTATCATTTACACAATTTGAATTGTGTGATTGCATAAGGTAACTTTGATGAGCACACACAAACATGCTGATGGTGCGCACACACACCGAGGCAGAGACGAGAGCAGCACGCACACACAGACAGACATTTCGTAAGACATACATCTCGATTCAAATGTACAAACGATGCCAACCGATGAGTTGTTAAAAACACTGTATTTTGTTTCTCACTGCTGCTCTTTAGCTTCTGTAGACGTCACTGATCAACAGGTTCAAGCGTCTTCCTCTTGTTTGCTGCACTCAGCGCCGCTCGCAAGTCATTTTGATGGCTCGGAAATTAAATGAACATTAAATAAAATAGCAACCTCTGCAATATAAGTATCGCATTTTTTAATATCGCAATCCCTGCTGTAGAGAGAAGAACACACATACAGTGGAAGCCCCTACCTTGTTTTTTTATGGGCAACCAAAGTGAAAACTCTCCTGAATTAATCGCATGTTTCCTATTTTGAAGTTATTTTACTGGACGTTAATTGCCATCCCTCTGCTAATGTTTGTCCATATATAAGGATGCTTCGGTGACTTGAGGTCAAATTTCTGTCAAGCGTTAAATCGTTTTCAAAACAAATAAAATTGCGTCAGGTAACAAAGCAATGGCAGTTACAGATTTCTGACTAGAATTATTATTTTCAAACTCACTCCAAAGTAATACTTACTCTAAAGTATACCTGCTTTAAGGATGTTCTCATACATTTAAGCTCCTGTGACTGAAATATGTTTCATGCAAAGTTTTTTGTTATCTGTTAGTTTAAAGTTGTGTGGTCATTGCTGAAACTGTGGTAATGTAAGTAAGTAAGTTTAATAATTTGTAGACCAGGTTTAAGTTGACGGAAATCTGTTGCATGCAAAGTTGTGTTCATAGCCTTGTCTCTGGTATTCTTTGTAATATGGTAAAGGACATTTAAAGACTAATAAGTCCTGCTGTGAGAGTAACAGACCCTCAAGCATTGGTGGTTCAGTGGTAGAATTCTCGCCTGCCACGCGGGAGGCCCGGGTTCGATTCCCGGCCAATGCAAATAGCTTTTGAGGATTTTCTTATTCAATACTTTAATGAGAATTGCACCATGATACCTAAGTGAACTATGTTTTTTCACTCTGGATTAGTTCTGCTACTAACCTTATTTTGCCACCGTCTGCTGAAACCTTGTTCTTTTGGTAATGTGACACCAACTACATGCAGGCATTCTCCCCTCCTCCACACTTCCTCCACACTTCCATTGCATAGACTCTGGCCCCCCTTTTTATCTTGCAGAAAGGCTCTCTGAGCTCATCCAGCAAATCATGTGAGCCAAAGTCTGTTTACATTTGCATGGGCCACCCGTGAGCCTTCACTTTACTCACGACCGGCTGTAAACCTCACCATGAGTCAAAAAAATACCAACATGATTACCCATATATCCTGGTTGGGACATAGCTGAAACTGTAACAGTTCGCTGTTACATCAATTAAAATTGGAACGATACAGAGAAGATTAGCATGGCCCCTGCGCAAGGATGACACGCAAATTCGTGAAGCGTTCCTTATTTTCTTTATGTTTTTTGATCGGTGCTCGGCCCCCCTCTATGTAGCAAGTCGACTCCACTTATTCATGTATATGAAAAATATGAACCTAAATCTCATTTTCTTGACAATGTTGTTCAATAGAAGCTTCTTCCAGTGTTCAGAGCTTGGTAAGATAAATCCTTTTTTTCTACTAATGGTTAATATATCCTCATAGTTACTTTTCTTTTCATCTGCCTTCTCTAAAAAGTAAGGCATGTTACGGTGATTGACAGCACTCCACCATCACATCCTCCCCCACACTTCCACTGAGCCAATCAACATCCTCCAGACACTCTAAGCAGGAAACAAAGATGCATGTGCTGAGCTTTTACAACCTTTGTTCTTAACATGTTTGCTCAGTTTTCCCTGTAAAAGTGCAGATACTCCAATCTTTTATTTTTTATAGTTCACTGAATCAGGGAATCTTTTTTTTTTAAATTCAAAATATTTTTTATTTAGCATAAGTAGGCACTACAAGTATACCAAGCAATGTTGGTTGAGTATAAAGGCTACACTGAGCAAGATTGGCCTCTGGGACTTCTGATGTTGAAGTAGGAGTTCCTCCTCTACTAAATCCTGTCTGGTCAGCAGATATTATTGTGGGAAGTATATTTTAGTAGTCAATGTTCAAGGACTTTTGCTAGTATTTTTGTATCTGTGTTAAGTAAGGAGATGGGCCTATAAGAGGCACAATAGGTCAATCTTTTTTGCTGATGAGAGTGATGCAGGCCTCTAACGATGGTGGAAGGTGGCTTAGACTGCAGGAGTCGGTCAAAACCAAACATAGATGTGGACAAAGAATATATGAAAGACCGTAGAGTCATGGAAGCCAATGATGACGTGGAGGCCGAACTCATTGCAAAGCTGGATGTAGTTGAGGAAGCTGTTTTAATAGTACAGCAAAAAGCAGTGCAATTGGAAACTAAAAGAGGTCAGGGGGCTTACCCAGTGCAATCTATGGGGAAACTTTGAAAGGACTGAATTATCCACCTCACTGCAGAAAGCCACGGATAACAGTAGAGTTAATTCAAGCTGTAGGATCAGAGTGATCTCGGAGACACAGGTGCTGCTAAAAATCCACTGATGACAAAGTCGATTGAAACCAAATTCCCAGAAACCCTCAAGAAGGAATGGCTTGTAAACGTAGGCTACAGCATAACAGATGTTACAAACACACAACCCCAGGAATGTGGAACAAATTCTGAAAGCTGAAGGTTTTGAGCTCAATGGGAGGAGAGAGGATTGGTAAAAATGTAAATAAAGCGAGAGAAAGACTCTGATACTACCAAACCAAAACCAAATGCATTGTGATGACAACAGGGCATTTGGTCTGGACTACGATGTTATAGAGGACATGCTTCATGTGATGTTGGGAATCAATTTCTACAGGAGAAAGGTGAAAATGTGACCAGGTCAAGATCTCCTTGAGGACCAAATTAAAACCCAGGCACCTGATCTCCTAACAAGAAGAGAGCTAAGCAGAAATGGCAAATTCTGCTGGTACTGAGAGCTTGCCAAGAAGCAAATGAGGGAAGCTGTTTGGTCAAAGAAACATGGGACATGGCACTCTCATATTGACTCAGAGAGAATGCGATTAAGCTCTTTGAAGAGTAGTTGCTACTTGAAAAGTGAAGTTCATCAGGGCTCTGACCTTACTTAATAAATGAATTAAAACCCTTGGCAATCATCTTTTCTGATGGAAGTGAGCACAAATACAGAGTGTTGTTGTACTTGAGATGGAATACAGACCACAACAAAATTGTCAGACTGGTGAAATCCAAAGTAAAGTTAACTCCCCTGGATAACAGAGGAGATGCTGTTAAAGCAGAGATGTGCAATGCAGTGTTTGCCTCACGCTTAAAGAAGTACCTACAGCTACACAGTAAAATTAAGCAAACAAGTGGTGCCACCTTGTGGATAGCCAAGCCATCCTTGGAGCAATTCAGTGTAAGAATTGTAAGGGGCTGCCAACCCAGTCCTCAATGAGCCGCAGTGGCTGCAGGTTTTTGTTTCAACCGATCCAGCATGCCCAGTTTAACCAATGAGGTTTTAGCTGAAGCAAGCAACAGAAGGTAGAATTCTCGCCTGCCACGCGGGAGGCCTGGGTTCGATTCCCAGCCAATGCAAGCTCCTTTTGAGGATTTTCCTCCACACACTCAAACCAAAAGCATTTTCGTGCGGCATCATGCCTTCAGGTGCTTGGGTCTCGTTGGTGTGTGGGCAGTAATGGCTAGTCACTGCCTATCTTCTCCTGGCCCCAAGCTTACAAGCTCACTTTTACTCATAACCCAGCCCGAGGATCTTTCAGACTTAACCCTCCGACCTATAGACTCCTGCCCTGCCCTCTTTTCGTGCTATCCCCTGGGCCGCACACTGATCGAAATGAAAAAATAAGGAACACAAAATTTGCGAATTTGCGTGTCATCCCTGCGCCCAGTGGAGCCTGATCTTCACTGTTAATGTTCCACATTCGTTCCACATGTTGACCAATCACCTCTCTAGCTCGTTCCTAATTGTCCCAGATCTAGCGCATGTTGACCAATCACCTCTCTAGCTCGTTCCTAATTGTCCCAGATTTGGCGCATGTTGACCAATCACGGCTCTCCCTCGTTCCAAATCTGAGATCGGCCACTCCCTCGTTCCAAACCTGAGATCGGCCATCTTGTTTCACTAGATACATGCTAATAAATAAAAAATAGAAATAGCGGCTATTTTCTCTCTTGTTCAGTATTTCCAATCGGATTTCATTTTTTTTCTCTGCGTACATCGTTTAAGGTAAGTGTCTGGAACATTCCTATGGAAAAATTATCTTCTAATTGTCTTTTATTTTTTATTATGAGCCTCGAAATATTTCTCCATTCACTTAGCATTGGTATGTGTATTCGCTATAGTGTAATAAGAATGTTCTCGTGACAATGTGGCATGATTCTATTCACCTATTTTATGTCTGGTTGTATTTTTAAGCCCGAAAAAATGTTCGTTTTGGTGAGCGATATTACGAGCATTGTTATGCTAATGAGTTGCGATGCTAATGCGTTGTGATGCTAATGCTTTTTTACGATTATTTTAACGGTGGTTTTTGGTGAAAACAGTTAAATATTCACCAATAAAATACAGCATTGTCGTATCTAAGCATATATTTTCATTATTTATAATAAATCAATATAAAACATAATCAATGACAAGTACAAATGCTTTTTACGATTATTTTAACGGTGCTTTTTTGTGAAAACAGTTAAATATTCACCAATAAAATACCGCATTGTCGTATCTTAGCATATATTTTCATTAATTATAATAAATCAATATAAAACATAATCAATGACAAGTACAAATGCTTTTTACGATTATTTTAACGGTGCTTTTTGGTGAAAACAGTTAAATATTCACCAATAAAATACCGCATTGTCGTATCTTAGCATATATTTTCATTAATTATAATAAATCAATATAAAACATAATCAATGACGAGTACAAATGCTTTTTACGATTATTTTAACGGTGCTTTTTGGTGAAAACAGTTAAATATTCACCAATAAAATACCGCATTGTCGTATCTTAGCATATATTTTCATTAATTATAATAAATCAATATAAAACATAATCAATGACAAGTACAAATGCTTTTTACGATTATTTTAACGGTGCTTTTTGGTGAAAACAGTTAAATATTCACCAATAAAATACCGCATTGTCGTATCTAAGCATATATTTTCATTATTCATAATAAATCAATATAAAACATAATAATAATAATAATCGCAGGTAAGTGTTTATGACAAATATGTTGTTAAATGTGATATACAATCTGGGGACCTTGCCAATGTTATGGTATACTATTACCTTGTCTCTGACAGCTAATATTATGCTTTTTTTTTCAGGATTCATTTCAGTAATGGGGTCGAAGCCTACATTCAAGAGACTCAGCAGCGGGGCCCTAGTGTTGGGCTATTCCGAAGAGGCACATAGAGTGGCTGCTCGTAATAAAGCACGCGCATCTGCTGTAGTCTGCCAGTCTGGCGAGATCGTCAGGAAGAACGCCGTCAGCGAGGTCAGTCAGGGTGGTGGTGATGTCGACGACAGACTCCTCGTCCTGGCTCATCACCGGCTGCAGTTCGGAGTGTACCGTGGCCAGACATTCAAGTGGCTTGTGGAGAATGGCTTGGGATACGCTGCCTGGATGGTCGACAACCTCCGGGGAGAAAGACCGGTCAACACTCCCCTGAGCCAGAACAAGATGGCCTTCAAGGACTACCTCCTGTCCTTTGACGAGGGTAAGGAGGCTGTCGATGCGAAGGAGAGGCAGCGTATCGGCAAGGTCAAGGCCGCCGACAGCCGTCCTCCTCCATCAGCCGCCAGTCAGCGGAGCCAAGCGGTCGTTCTGTCCTCATCTCAGCTCTCCTCTCTTCTGGTGGGTCGCGCCTTGTCACCAGGGGCCATTAGGAGCCGGCTTCAGAAGATGAAGATGAAGAAGACACCGTCGAGTGCAAAGTCTACAGGTGATACATTTACACTACTTCAAGCAATAACCTTTACTATGATGAAATCAAAAATTAGTAATGATAATTCATATTCATATCAATGTTGAATGTGTGTTTTTCAGCCAGCCCTGCGCTTGACGACAGTCAGGACAGTGACCTGGTCACAGCCATGGAGGCGTATGAGTCTGCTCATGCAGATACATCAGGTAATATACACACAATAAACAGTGTTAACATATATACAACCTTAGTCATATTCGGAAAGTTGTTATGTTCTACGATGCTGAACCCAAGAGCAGACAGAGGCGAAGTTCCAGAGAGTACAAAAAGGGGTTTATTGGATGAAGGGGAAGCAGGTAGTTGAAGGGGAAGCCGGAGGGAGAGCGAGGGATCCGAGTTACTGCAGGCAGAGGAACAAAAGTTAGATGAGGTCCGAAAAAACAACAAGAGACTTGAGTACGATAACGAGGTAACAAATAAACTGAGCCAGTCACGTATAGTTACCACGGTAGAGTGAAGTACGATCTGGCGCAATTGATATAATTTAAATTGAAGCATATACCTGTTCATTTTAAAGGTTAATTATCTGGTAATAATATGTATATGTTGTAACATGCATGTTTGTTTACACACTTGTATCATGTGTTTTAGCCCGTATTGCTGTATGCAGCGTTGAGGCATCCTCCGCTGCTACAGCTGTTGGTGTGACACCTGACAAGCCGGCCGCAGTGTCCAGTCGTCCGCCTGCGCCCGCCAACGAGTCTATCCCACTTAGACATGTGGATGGTATGACAGGCTATTATATTACCGTTACTTGCATTAGAAAATACAAGTAAATCAGAAGTTATAACATCTGAATCTTAATATTTTTGATTACATTATTATTATTCTATTTTTATATTATAAATACAAGATAATGAATTTTTTTTTTTAAAGAATGTGGTATTATCAACCGACTTTAGTATAAATTTGTATAAACTGTACTTGACAGACATCATACTGCCAGAGGGGTGGAGGAAGTCACTTCCCGCTGCCGACCACCACTGGGTATCCAAGGCGCTCTTCAAGCTGTCTTCGCGGAAGAAGGCAGAGCTGGCCTGGGAGCGCGTGGACCGCCTGTGGTGGCACCCCCCTCAGGCCGCCCTCATCCCCAGCCAGCTGCCCAGACCTGACCGCTACTTCGCTCAGCGCCTCCTGCTGTGGATGCCGCATAAGCTGTGGCAGGTGCGTCTGTCCTGCCCCGACCCGTCCTGTCAGGACCACCAGCTTACGTCGGCCGGCCTCTATCCGCGCGTCCGTCAGGTCCTCGATATCGACAGTTTCTATCACCTCGCCGCCGAGTACCTGGAGTGCACCAAGTGCAAAAAGAAGCTCATCAGCTGGAGCGGCGCCATCACTCGCCAGCTGGACATCGGTCACCGCGTCCAGTTCCCCATTCTGCTGACTTACCAGTCCGCCTGTGACATGCGCGTCGCCAAGCTGTTGCGCCAACGCGGACTCGGGAACAGCGCCAGCCAGCTCCGCCACAAGCTGATGGAGCAGCACAGCGAGATGTGGTCTCAGCGCGTGGTGCACTACCTGACCGACTGCCAGAGTTTCACCGACGCCAACAGCCGCAACCTTCTCAGGCCCGACGTCAGCGACCCCCCTGCCATGACTGATATTCCGGGCTACAAGTGGCTGCAGACGGTCTACTGCAACGATGTGATCATGCGCCTGGATGAGGTAAAGGGCGCCATCACCTCTGTCTTCGGCAAGGTGCTGAAGCTGGACTCGACCAAGAAAGTTGTGAAGAAGCTGGCAGGGCACAGCGCCGGCACCGCATCGTGGGCCACCAACGTGGGTAATGAGTACGGCCAGGTGCTCATGAGCGTCCTCACCGCCAGTGAGGGGTACGGCCTCGGTCCCATGGCCACCGGCATCATGGCCCGCTACACGTCAGCTGGAGTGGACCCGCCGCGTCTTCTCTACGTGGACCGCGACTGTTGCGGGAAGTCTCTGGGTGACATGTTTAAAGACTGGCCTGACCTTGGCATCCGTCTGGACATCTGGCACTTCATTCGGCGCTTCAAGTCCGGATGTACCACGGACTCGCACCAGTTGTACGGTGTCTTCATGAGTCGCCTCTCCGCCTGCATCTTCGAGTGGAGCACCGAGGATGTGCAGCGCCTCCGGGAAGCTAAGCGTGCCGAGCTCCAGGCACAGAAGATCCTGAACCCCAGCTATTCAGACGTCTGGTCCCGCATCACCCGGAGCGAGCTGTCGTCCCACTGCAGGCGGAAGATGCGCGGCGCCGAGGAGACCACCCAGCTCATCCAGCAGCTTCTCGACACCTTCGACGGGGAGCAGGGTCGCGACACCCTGGGTGTCCCGCTGCTGGATTCAGAGCGCATCTGGGACATCTGGCTGAGCCAAAAACGCCACGTCGCCTGTATCCAGGACCCGGTGGGTTTCTCCCTCTACACGGAGACCCACAAACAGAAGAATGTAAGTATGCTGAAAGTATGCTGCTGCCCGTGTTCAGGTGCGCCCGAGGATCAACCTCCCTGGAGTCGTTCCACCTCCACCTGAACAGGTTTATTCCAGGAACGAGCGCTAGCGGCATGCATTTCCAGGCGTATCTGCTCGAGGGCCTGGTGCGCTGGAATGAAGACCGAGCTGCTGCCGCCGTGACACAGATGGAGGTCATGCCGCGTCCACGCTCCACTACAGCGGCCTGCTCAAGAAGGCTACCAACACCCTCAGCAGTGGCGTACTTGGTAGACAGTTAAATGCATCATACTGCGGGCCTCGACAGTACACTGGTAAATATTCTATAATCATTAACTTATTTTGTCAACCTTAGGGAAATGTATATATATATATATATATATATATATATATATATATATATATATAAATACATTTATATATAAATAGATCATGTAGTTTAAGAATTGAATGATCAATATTTCTCACTGCCTGTATTTTGTCACACACAGGTGAGCTGATAGGTATTGAATACCTGTACAGCCAGACTGGAGAGGTCCTGCAGGACTACACGCTGGACCCTGACAGCGACGAGTCCGCACGCCTGGATGCCTGTCTCCAAGATGAGGATGAAGGGTTTGAGGAGGCCAGTCCTTTTAAGGACCCCACCGTCTCCACCTACGACGTGGAACCTCGCCCTTCCGTCCCGCCACGCCGCCACACAGACCCGACTGCACTGTCAGAAGATTGTAAGACTTATTTTATGTCTTTGTTTTCTTTTTTATTTATTATCAATGAAAATTTAAGTTATATTATTCATATATTTTATATGCAGATAGAAAATAAATTATATATATAATTACATTGATATATCCTATGAAAATATGTTTTTTTTTTAAAGTATAATCAGCCTTGTTTATTTTTGTAACAGCTGAGTGTAGGTCACGCAAGCGTAGACGCCAGCTATACAGGGGATCAGCGTCGCCAAGACCCGCCAGGCAACCTGCCGCGGTGTGCGGTGAGGATTTGATGCCCCCTTCCTGCTGTGACCACACCAGAACCGTTACCCTCCCCGGTAACGCCTACCCCGTCCGTAGGTACACCACCGGCTCGTCTATCGCCAGAGGTAAATCCAATACAAACTCATGGTATCTTATCAAAATAATTTATTCAATATGCATGGCAACATTTTTATGCATTGGTATAATTGTTATTCAGTACTCCGTGGACCGTAACAACGTGCCCGGTTACGGTAACGTAGAGGCCCTGGCGAGATGTCTCTTTTCCCTAGGAGGACAAGATGAGCCGTTGACCAACGCCCAGGCCGCCCGGATCATCGCCTTGTGGAGGAACCTGGACGACTATGACAAGCGGGCCACCCAGTTCTCCCCGCGTCACAGGTCCAAGTCGCCCGTTGCCCCTGGTGTTGATAGCACCAAGCGGTCAGTGTTTGAATATTCTAATCTGTGATAATTATGCATGGCTTATATTACATTTACTGCACTATATGACATGTCTTAAATTAAATATATTGTGTGGGTTTATTACAGATGTTTCCTGGGACAGAACACCGGTCCTGCACAATGGCCAGATTGCAATCGCTACGTCGAGTGCCTGATGGTGAAGTTGTGCGAGGCAAATCCTTCCCCTGTCCGTAAGGAGGGCGCCACCGTCCAGTGTTGGACACTCATTTGCCGCGCCTACCGCAAGGTTCGCCAGAAGGTGCTCGACAATGCACTGGTCATGCAGGAGACATCGCTACAGCTGGTGGAGATAAATCAGACCACTCTGACACAATGGTAATTCATCACATCTATTATCACATCAAAACTAACTTTTTTTAATGATTGACAAGTCAAATAATAATATACTCGTTTTATTCTTAATGCATCTTATTACATATTCAAGTGGGTTTAAAATTTTGTGTATATAAACTTGCTTATTAAATGTTTATCATTTCATTACTACAGGCACAACCGCAGATCCAAACAGGAGGAGAGGCAGCTCTTGGAGCAGGGGATTACTCTGCCTCCGCCCCCGCCCTGTGCCGCCTTCATCTTCACGTTGCCGCCCAACACCGCTGGACAAGCCCACTCCTTCAGGCCCCCGCTTCTTCTGCCCTGGGTTGCTCACGTTGTCCCTGCTACTGGTACCACAGGACCCCGGGTCGAGCCTCTGCTCCCGGTCGCTACGGTCCCCCTGCCACCGTCCAGCGTTCCACGGTCCACCAGGTGGTATCAGAAGAAAAAACGTGAACGCGAAGAAGCCGGGATTGTCTGCAAGAAGTATCAGCGAGGCAACGTGAAGATGATGTGTCGGCGCTGCGGGAAAGAGCGTGCTACAGACAGCCACAGGCAGTA